>NC_133106.1:31812719-32113680 GCF_022965805.1 Primulina eburnea | reverse complement strand
TTGGTAGTTTAGACAGCATTTTATCATTTATGTCTAAATTCAAATTAGATTAGATAAGATAGTATTTTGATTGGGTAAACCTTCTATATATTCTGATGCATCGTTTCAGTATAATTCATTCAATAAAATAGCACTTTCCCCACATTCTTTCTTCCAGTAACGACATGGTTTCAGAGACAGGTTGCTGACAAAATACGCATGTCATCTCTTTCTTCCTCCGGCGCCTCATCCAAGACCGTCGGATCCTCAAATCCAGCATGCCAAAATACTGGGCTTCTCGAATCATCCACTATCCCAATCACTTGTCATAAATTGAATGGCAGGAACTATCTGTCTTGGTCTCAATCTGTGATGCTATTCGTATTTGAAGAGGATTTTCCATGAGATGGGAAACGCAAATTACTAGTTCGGCACGAAGTTTGTGAATAAATGATTGTACAACATCTTGATTATACATGATAAACCAATTTCCCAACCAAAAGATTCACAAAACCGTTGTCCATTTGTATATAGCTCCCCACATGAGCCATTGATAAATGCTAACCACAATTAATAAATTTTACCAGAATGAGATTCTAGCCATTAAATCTTATTTGTCTCATAATAACTACAAAAAAGTTATCGTCGATGATAATTCAATAACATTTAATGTTTGTGTTTCGGATTATGGGAAGTACATAAGAGGGTGTTTTTGTCTTCAAATGTTAAGGAATTCAAATTAAGTTGGCTTTCTTGTTTCTTGGAAAAGTTGTTCTCGGATATCAAATAATGATAAAGTCACCTCCAATAACAAACAAAACACACAAGGTAAGGCAAAATAATTTAGAAGGAGGATTTGTTTCTGGAAAAGTAATTTCTCAAGATGAAAATATAACTTAATTTTCATTTTTGATCTGGATAAGAAAGAAAATAGGACGATTATCATAATCTATACATTTGGCATTGAGATTCTTTGCATGAAAACTGTTAGACTTATCTAATTTATATGCACTTTTTCGTTTTAAGTGATTTCATAAATATATCAATTCAGGCTCGATTGAACCTATTTGTTTAGATTATAACTCATATCTAATATCCCAAACCATGGTGAGTTTTCTCCCTATCTGTATCCTAAAATCCATATTACAATGGACAGTCCATAGATATTGATATAATAAGGATCATATTGTGAGGTATGCATCTCGAACTTTTTTCACTTTTGGAGTTAAGACTACAATTAATTTTTTATAGCAATCAATTCTACACAATATCAGAATCAAAAAGATTCTGTATTTTTTATGGATCGATTTAAAGGAGCCCCAGGACACCAACAAATCAAGTGCAATAGTAGCACTTTGCACAAAAGGCTCTTCTTGTAAATTTGTCATAAAGCTGCTTACTCTGCTATATCCATTACATTACTAGAATAATCCAATGTATAATCCTATAAATGTATGCAAATTCCTCTAAGAAGCTGAAATCGTAAAGGGATATCAAAGTTAATATAGATTGCTAAGGTATGACATTGTCAGCCATGCTTACCAGGATACGACAAAAGCACTAGGGGAAGGTGCCATTGCTCGACAACCTCCTCTCACTTCCACTAATATCCAATTTTCAGCAGTGCCCCTAAAATGAGAAGAATACTCTCATGTGTAAATCAATATTATCACCAGGATCAAGAACGAGAGTATCACGCATAGATAGATCCCTTTCAGCTATGAGCTATGCTTCTCACTTAACCAGTATATGTAAAATTTTCAAATATAATTTAATGTCACTAAAAGTGTTAATTTCTACAAACACGTACTTGCATAAGACAAATAAACGTTCGCTGCATCCATTAGACCTAGATACGTGTACATTTCGTAAGTCATGAGTTTGACAGCTTATTTTCTACTCAAGACTCTGGGTGATCAGTCCACCAGTGATGAGATGGGAAATCGAACTTGGGGAAAAAGAATGGAGAATTATACTTTGACCCCATGAAAAATCGTCAGCAAATCTACTTCAAAATATCCAACAAAACAAAAACACCGCCAACTTTTGAGTTAGTCATGAAGGGTTAACTGAGGCCGGTTGCCACAACAACAAACGACCACTCAAAAACATACCAACACACTCAGCCACTTATGGGTTTACCTTCATTTTAATTTTTCTTTGTAAGAAACTAAGAATGTCTGGCGATCAATCTCACCACATATCATGATGATACTCAAATTCAATCAAGGTTGAGTTCATACGAAAAATGAGGGTGTGGGGTGGGGTTTACACATGGTTAACCAGAGTCGTAGATATGCCGGACCAGGAAAGAACTTACCTGAAGAAACTTCAAGAAACGAGACCAAATAATGAACGAACGCTACAAAACAGTCTGCGAGACAATAATGGCTCGAGGCAGCAAAGAGTTTGGACTGAGCGTAGAAAAATTATGCCTTTGACAGGCCACTTTTTGAGAAATGACAGGTTTGCCCCTATGGAATGTGGACACTCACTTTCATCCACTGTCATCGGAGCATTAATTTGATATCTGTTTTAGAAACATTTTCTTTTCCATATGAAGTGAGTTTACATGTAGTTTTTTTTTTTCAAGTTTTTTTGACAAAAAAACTTGTAATTTTATTCAAAACTGAGTAAGATCCTCGATACAAGCTTTACTAATCAAATAAGAAACTCTCTACAAATCCACACGAAATGTGAGGGAGAGAAAATAGCAAAAAAAGCTAACGAGTGCGCAAAACATATTCTAATATTAGATGGACATGAGTTGTCAATAAATTCTTAATCTTTGTTGCAAAGGCCCCAGTGTATCCAAAGTCCTCTGTTGGACAAATGACTGCTTGCACTGCCATCAGAGAATCTGATGTAATCTGGTTTATCCTTAAATGTCGAATCTGAGTCATTTGGAAACCTTCCACAATTGCAATAAGTTCAGCGACTACTATAAATGAATGGAAATACTTTATCAGACATAAAGCAGACAACTAATAAAGAAGTATTTGACTTCTATTACACTAAAAGAGAAATCATTCACATTGTTTTGACGATAAACGAGACTAATCTCTCGTACCTTCGTCTCAACTCACGGTGTTCCGAAGTACTGGAGCCGTGAGAACATAGAATCTTCTATAAGTTTTTTATTTTTATATGTTTCGAGGTATCTGGTTTTAAAGTTCGTTGTTCTGAAAAGTTTTTCCAACGTAAAATATGTGGGAAACACAAAAGATTTAAGCTCTTGGAAATACAAATTTGATAGACAGAAAAATAGTTCTTGCAATTTAGTTTAAGAGTGTAATATCTCGATTGATGAAAGTGATTCATTTAAGTATCGCCAACTTTGTACTGAGTGGTGACCAAATTTGGACATCTCCATTAAATCATACCTGGATTCATATTTCACTTACGATGACATTTGATTTGTATCCGACATTAGATCAAATGAATAAACATTGTTTGGCCTATTTACTCATGATTCTTTTAGTTACCACAGAACTAACTGGAAAACGGTTTAGTCGACACTACCGGTTGGGGCACTGCCCCAACCCATACATTTTTTGACACGTGTCATTAGTATTTTAATATTTTTGTTGCAACATTCCCAAACCGTGGTTAACTTTTAGATCTTGACCACCTCTCTCAAAACTCTACCAGACTCCCCCGTGATTTTTTAGAAATTTGAAACAACCTCTCTCAAAAATTTCAAAAAGCCCTCTCTCCACAAAACGAACGGCAGAGTGATAAAATCAAAGCAAGGTGAGATTTCTGCGATTCTTTCCCGTTCGTTTTTTCCAGTCGACGGAATCAGGCAAGGTGAGATTTTTCTTTGCCACTGTACATTTTTTTATTTTTTTATAATGTAGATGTTTGTGTTTGTTTGAAGAAATTTGGGATTTATTTCGGGTATGTAAACACTCATGGCTGCTTTAGTTCGTCAATGTAAACTGTTATTGAGTTTAATTTCATGCTACATTTGGGAATTTTTGAATCTCGTCTGTTTCTGCATTTACATTTGGGATTTTTGAATTTATGTGGAAGGTTCTCATCGGAGGTGAAGTATTTGTTCAAGAGCGTTGGCGTCGAGCCATTTGTTATTGAGTTGGATCAATTAGGTATTACTTTTGTCTTCTCCTCTCCCTTAAAGATTTTTACTCTGAAGTACTGTTTGGATGGGATGACCAAATTATTAAATGTAAGGTAATTTATGTATTGTAATTAATTACACGATGTTTGGTGTAAGGCTATTTATGTATTGTAATTAATTATCATCCACACTCAACGGTACCTAACAGAACTGAATGTGTATCTGCTTTGGTTAATACTTAATCTGTGTAGTGCTTGCAGTTTCATTTTTGCTTTGCTTACATTTGCTTGAAATTGATTTCAATGATTTGAACATCTTACATGTGAAAAATAGTTAAGAACGTGGATGACTTTAAGTAATTCCAATCTGGATAATTTCAACCCATATAATCATCTCCAGTAATTTCCCAAGGCATTTGTCATATCCTTCATTGAGTAAAGAGGAATGAATTCTCCAACCTGAAAAGGTATTATGGCGAGAGTGCAGAAATGAATTCTGTATAAAGAAAGTTAATGTTAGATGTGAGGCCAAACAACTGTTGGTGCTTTAATGTTACTTGTGGTGAAACCTAAGCAAGAAGCCAAATAATTTACATGAACCTACGCAATGACGGATTCAACATTATGCCCATTACTTATTGTGAATATTTATTTATAAGATGTTCATTTCGTAAGATCTGAAATGTATGTTGTGACTCTCAATTTTTTTGTTGCAGTAAAAAAAAAACAATTTGGCATACCATCATTTTCGTTTATGGTGAGCGCATTAGTTATTTTAAATTTTTTCCTGTTAATTATTTTACTTATTTAATGTTAAATTTTTAATGTTCTTTATTTATTTTTGTGATATAGGGGAAAACATATGTTGTTTTCGTTGGACGTAAACCTGGTGTATATGAAACTTGGGAAGAGGCACAAAAACAAGTTAATAAATTTAGCGGTGCGTCTCACAGGTCATTCTCTTCTAGGGATGCTGCAGTAAAAGCTTTTGGTTCGTATCTGGACAAAGAAGTTGCAGCTTCTTCCTCTACTCCTAGTGTTGAAAGAACGTCGTACGCACCTTCTAGTGCAAGTGCAAATGCAAGTGCAAGTGTCACTCAAGCTGAGAAGATAGTTAAATTGGAATTTGCACTTGCAAATTTAGTGGATATGACGGAGGAGTTAAAAAAACAAATTGAAGCTCTGAAAATTAATAGTGATGATTAGGTTTTTTTTTGTCAATGTAATGTACTATTTATTTTCGCAGTAAAATGTTTGTTCTGTTACCTCTGATATCGATTTATGTGCATTGGATTTGATCCATTTTTTTATCAGCTGTAGTTTGTTGGTGTAGTAATCGTAGTTTTTTTTGCATATTCTTGGCTTGTTTTAGCCGTCCTTGTTGTCGATATTCCATATTGGCTTAACAAGAAACCATTATATAACTTATTTATCAATTGATGTCGATAACTCCTGTAGTTGTTTTCTCCCATAATTAGCTTGGTCCTTTTAACTCAAAATATACAGAAGCAGGATTCCAAAATAGCCAAAAAAGAAAGATACAGAATTCCAAGCCAAAAAAGAAAGATACCGGTAAGCAAAAAAAATATTCACGGAACCAAGTCACAAACATTCACTGAAGCTGGAGGTATGACCATTTCAAGCATGAACACTACTATCAAAGACAATGATCAAACTTATTTGTGAGCCACTAATGCTTTGCATGTAAATAACAACAAAGGATGTACGAGAGTGTGATTTATAGTACAAAGATGCAAATGGACCCAACATGATAAAGGGATTGTAAAAACAGAATTATCAGCTTGATGCCTGAGCTTTTTGTCAATCATTTTCATCTAAATATGATAAAGGGATTGCATGAGCACCGGTATGTCCAGCTTCACTTCATCCAAACTACTGGTGGTCCTGATAAGGGAATAAATTCATTTCACCACTTGTATAACGCATTGAAAAAAAAACAACAAGAAACAATTATCACGACAAGGACCTTTTTCCTTACTTGTGATGGATGAGGACGCTGAAACTGATAAGGGAATAAATTCATTTCACCACTTGTATACAAATTTGTATTACCTTCCTGCACGAGACATAAAAAATATCGAATATAATAACGCATTGAAAAATAAAACACAAGTTAACAATTTGAATGTTAACAAAATTTACAAAATATTTTTGGTAAAATTTTACAAAGTTCGAAATTTTGATGCTCAAAAACCACAGAAAATACAGGTAACGGATATGACAACAAGAAACAATTATCACGACAAGGACCTTTTTCCTTACTTGTGATGAATGAGGACGCTGAAACTAATAACGCATTGAGAAATAAAAACACAAGTTACCAATTGATTTGAGTGCTGTACAAAATGTTGAGGAGGTAAAAATGGATTCTGCGAGAATGTTAAATTTAAGTGTTGTTGGCATGGTATGTTGTTTATTTCCCGTGCGGTGGTGTCATCTTGTGAACTTTGTCCTTTTCTTTTGCCTCCTTTTCCACCTAGCACATCCAAAGAAGATGGTCATCTAACCGCATAATTAGTATATGATCACAATTTTGAATAACTTAAAACTTACTTGGAATTTCAGCTTTCTCTTTTCCTTTTCGATTTCCTTTTTTGCTCTTATTCTCCCAATGTCGTGTAATATTTGCATTTGTAACTCCTTTTGCTTTAGCGGTGAGTGGGTTACGTACGAGTACTTCATCGATGTGACCGTCACTTGGAATATCATCACACGGCGTCTCTTCATCTACACTCAAATTCTGGAGAAGGTGGGATATTTCACCTGTTGCTGTATCAACCAACTTATACAAACTTTTTCTCGCATCCTCATGAGATTTGCTCAATTGAGTTAGATCATACATCGATCTCATTATTTGGTTCACAAACACCATCTCAGATTTATCACCACCACCACCACCACCCCCACTTTCTTTGAAGTCATTGTTAACTATAGTTTTTATATTCTTCATCCATCTCTTCAAAATGTAACAGTTGGGTAGAACAGTGACGTCAAAAGAGTTAAACACCATCAAAACATGCTTACACAAAATCCCCATTGTCTCAAACTTAGAACAGCTACACTTTATTTCATTATTCTGCTTATTGAACACCACTTGTCTGACCCTTGAGTTTTCATCGTGAGATTTTACTCTGAACTCAATCAAATTCCAATCATTACCAAAACAAGATGGTGGTTGAACAGATTTGCAATTCAAAGAGTTGACCAATTCGATTTCGAATAACTTGTAAATGGAAATAGTGTAGACATCTGCAGCATGAATCAACAACGGATGATTTTTTAAAATCTGCGCAGGCTTACCATGACGACAACGGGTATCTTCAAACTTCTCCTTCTCTCGCCATTTATTTAGAATTTTTGTATAATTCATCACGAATTCATACAAAGAACACATTTTATTACCTGCTTTCTTCAAAACCATATTTGTGACCTCACTCCTTGAGGTAGCCAAAAGTCCTGCACTAAATCTGCCATTGCTGAAAGCAGTAGCCCATTTTTTCCTGATTTTGTACATCCCATTCAACCATTTATGACCACACAAATTATATGTATCGATCATATATGTCCACGTGGCATCAAATTCATCTTCAGAGTCGCAGTAATTCATGCATTTATACCACAATTTTTTGAAATTTGAATCGCCATTTAAATTCCCAAAATGTGAAGGCGCATTTTGATTTATATGCCATTGACATAAACGATGATGGGAATGTGGAAAAACCGTTTCAATGGCATTCATCATGGCCTGGCATTGGTCTGAAAATATAGTTTCAGGTTGTTTTCCGTACATAGCATCAAGAAATGTTGTAAACAACCACTCAAAAGAAGCTTCGGTCTCATCGGACATAAAAGCCAAACCAAACAGCACATTTTGCATATGGTGGTTTATACCAATAAATGGAGCACAGATCAAATTGTATTTGTTCGATCTATATGTTGTGTCAATCGACAGCACATCACCGAAATATTCATAATCCACTGCACATTTGTAGTCCCTAAAGAAAAAATTCATCACTCTATCGTCATCATCCAATTGCACATTCCAGTAAAAGTAATTCTCTTTGTTCGCCTTCTCAATAAAATATTGGATAAGTGCAGTTGCATCTCCATTCTCAACTTTCGTATGCTTTTTTAGCCGACTCATATGGTCATATGCATCTTTTCTAATAAAACCTAAATTTTGTGTCCCACATGCTTCATTCTCCATAAAAGAAACTGCATTAGAGACAGATATTCCAGCATTGACCATAGCTTCTAGAGTGGATTTTTTTGCATGTGATAAATTGCGTGCCGATCTTAACAGGTGAGTTTGATCAAGTGCAAACATCTCATGATTATGCTCCTCCAAAAATATACTCACCCGCCAAACGCCCTCTTTTTCCCTTGTAATTTTCAATCTGGCTTTACATTTAGTTCTAGTGATCAACTTTTGATAAACTGGAATTCTTTTACTAGAACATTTTTCATCTTTCATACCTTCACATGAGCAATTAAATTCCTTCGATTGAAGTTCATTAGTTTTGGGAAAACAACGTTGATCACCCTTTCTAACACTAAATCCCTTGGCATGCGCGTATTGACAATACAACAAATATGCCTCTTCAACACTATTGACAATTGAACCCACTGCTAGTTTGTTCTCCAAAATATCGACAACAGGGATTTCAGTTGGTACCTCAACGTTTTCTGCCGTTGGAAAGTCAGGAACTCCACATTGCTGTTGTGAAATGTGATCCAGTTCTATTCCTTCAATATATTCTCCCCCCAACTCTTCAATTGGGTTGTCATCTTCCATTGTAATGTACAAATCCTACACCAACCAACACAGATTCAATATTAAATCAGTCACTTGATTAAAGCATTCACTTGATTAAAACATAAGACAAATTCCCAAATCAAGAATCGATTCTTCACACAAACAGAAAGCACCCACTTTTTTCCAATATTCAATAATCGATTTTACAGCAGCGTGTTATCGAGGTATACACGAAATTATTAAAAACAGAACGCAACCACTTTTTTCCAATAGTCAAGAATCGATTTTACAGCAGTGTGTTATCGAGGTATAAACGAACCTATTAAAATTTTTGCGACGAGGAGGAAAGGGCTTCGCCGGTGTGCTCGCTGTTGTGGTGACGGAGATGTTGGATTGACAATGCTCTCTTCAAAATAGTAGTTCCCTGTATACCATCAAATGGGGAAAGAAAGAAAAGAAAATTAGATGAGGAACACCTTCTGAAACTGAAATTGAAATCCGAAAATGAGACTCCATACTTTCTGGGCAGTTGCATTTGAACAAGTAGACTTCTCCGACGACTCAAGGGCTCGTCTCGCCGGTGTGAAGGCCGCAACGGTTACCTTCCCCGGTGGGTGGTGGGTGTTGAGAGCTACCGTCAATAGTTTTAAGAAAATTTGTGGGATACCCAAATTTTTGAACGAACCGTGAATAGTTTTGGGTAAATTGGTGGGATACCCAAAATTGTTGAACGAAAGTCAAGATCTAAAACTAAACCATGGAATTGGTGGGATACCCAATATTTTTCAACGAAGGTCAAGATCTAAAAGTTAACCACGGTTTGGGAATGTTGCAACAAAAATATTAAAATACTAATGACACGTGTCAAAAAATGTATGGGTTGGGGCAGTGCCCCAACCGGTAGTGTCGAACAAACCCTGGAAAACCACATCATGCACTAAGATTAGGAATCTGACAACGTAGATCACCTGTCTCCATTGAATTGTTTTTAAATGCCTTTGCAGGTCAATCCGAAAACCAGATTCGTCTTTGCACTTAATTTTTCTTGGGATTCTCACCCTCCCTACATGTCGTTAGACTATTGGATTTAGAAGCTAAAAGGATAAGTTCATCTTGAACTATTGGAAACTCTCCTCCAAATTAAAGCATGAGGAAGGCACGAAATGACTTTGGATTTTCCGATTTTCTGTTGCTATTTCAAGATTTTTTATCTCCATAGAAGGTTCACACTCTTATACCTGGATTTTGGTTTGTATTTATGAGTTTTTACTTTGAGTTTGATGCTAATTTCAGCTTTAGTTTTAAGTCTAGAATATGTAGTTTTTGCCACTTGAGAATTCACATCCCATTGGGATTTAAGTGGCCTTAGTAAGTTCTTGGAGTGGATATGTACTTGCTTTACTTGGTAAATGGATGGAATTTTACTACTTTGAAGTATTTTTGGATAAAATGTCTTCTTGTTAAACCTCTGAAATTGAAATTTTGACATTTGATCTTTCTCAAAATAAATGTGGTGGTCTTTTCACCTATATGCACATATTTGAAATTATATATCAAGAAATTATGAATTTGCTAAAAATACTGTTGAACCTGATGTAGTTGGCAAATACACATTATCGAGAAATTATGAATTTGCTAAAAATACTGTTGAACCTGATGTAGTTGGCAAATACACATTATCGACAGGCCAACAAGAACCGGATGCTAATTAATTCAATGATCAGATGAAAGATATTATAAATGGATGATTGTGTCGCTGTGATATGTGGCAAGGTTCTTGTGATCATCCGGGGGGCGCATTCAGTCTAGAAAAGAGTAGAGGCCATGGTTTAGCAGGTTAACTTAAATATCGAGAAAGATGAAGTTAGGATGTCGGAACATGAGTTCAAATTCCTGTATAACAAGTAACATTTTGTGCAGTGCTACTCTCATGCAGCGTTCGTTAAAACGGAAGATGACTACTCTATCAATCTTCCTTTCTGCATGAAGTTAGTACACAAAAAACTTTATTACGGGAAAAAGTAATAAATAATGGCAGCACGGAAGAAAACATAGATGCAGCTCACAGACGAACCTGGATTAAAGAAACAAAATGTCCTAAGTATCACACATGGAATGTAAATTTACTGTCTACAACAACCGGGAAGTGATTCAAATGGTTTGCAGCTGAGAGAAGGAAATTCGTATGGTCGAACCACCGAGTGACGTGGCGTGCTTCCACACAAGAGCTTCTGTAGCCTGCTCCTCGTTTTCAAAAAGGACTAGAACCTGTTTCTTTCCCTTCATTTCAAAGAGTTTCACACTAACTATCGTTCCACAATCCTCCAAATGGGCCACTATTTCTTCTTCAGTAACATCTTGAGGGAGAGTGGAGATGTGGATCATTTTGGTTGGCGAACAACAGTACCGGTAGTTTTTAACAGCATTACGATTGAAACGGTTGAGGTTAGAATTGGAGTAGTCATGGGTATCAGCTCCAGCTGTAATGATAGAATGCTTGGAAAAATTCACCTCCAAGCGCTTTCCAAACAACAAGGCACCCTATATGAAAAGCAAATGTAAGATCGACAGCAATTGAAATCAAGAAAGCCACACAAACGACTGAATGTTCTTAAATTAAAGCTAAAGGATTTCCATATTTCCTACTGTTTTCATGCATGAAAACTAAAGCTGAACATAGTTTCAAGCTAGAAAATAGTGCATTGTTCAAGCAATCTAACTATACAAATTTCAAAAGAAATTTACCGGACCTTCAGAAAGTGCACAGCCAATTCAGCCTGAAAGCCATCACTCATTTGGACTAATGCATGATCTGGCTTATTTCGAAGAAGTTTGATTCTGATAATGTTGCCATACAGCGAGAATAAATTAAAAAGCTTATCCTCGTCAATTCTCTGCATAAAAGAAATTAATGTCACGTATGGAACAAAGAAAGTCCTGAAGTTCAAGAGTTCTACTAAAGAAATTAAGCAGCAGATGCGCAACTCTCTTCCTTTTATAATAAATTAAATTGGAGCAATTGGCTGCAACTTGTAAATGGAACGCACATGTATCCTCATGTCTGTGTATGTGTTTGTGCGAGAGAACAAGATACTCACATCAGGGCTCAGATTAGATACAAGAACCGTGCACCTATCATTCGTACCACTTATACCTGGAGGCAAACTGCCTCCAAACGCAGCAGCAATGACAGCAGCATTACCCATCTACAATTTAGGACAACAAGAGATCGAACACAAACATTTTCAGTGTCATCTCCAAATATTTCAGATGTAACTCTGGAGCCAACAAGAGTCATAAATCATAAGATATCAATGATTAAATAAGTATAAAGGCTGTCACTCATGAAAACACTGGCGAACAGTTGTTAAGTATATCATTCAGACAGACCTTCACGAGATTGCGTGGATACAGCATGATCATGATTTATGTGTACCACTTTCCGTTTGGTCAGCAAAAGATGCCAAACATATGCAAAACTCAATGAATTAAAATAGTTAAATGTAATGCAATCAGAGTTGTGATGGAAATAGCATGATTAATTTTAAAAAGGAACACGAGAATGGTGCTGCTCAAGGCACTAATAGGCAATCGCATAAGCTTTAATTCTAATTTTATCAGCATAGAACCCTCACCTGCGGAAATCCAACTGAGATGGCCAGAAAAAGAAAAAAAAAACAGAGAAGTTAGAAACAGTAAGAAAAGAGAAGTGACAGGTTTTCATTAGTTAATTAGAAACCTGGATGTGCACATAGGCTTCCATCTCCATACCCAGGCTGTGACAAAATGAAACAAAAGTAAAAAATCGTATTAGAAAACAGAAACCATAAAAAACTAAATAATATAAACAGTAATATTGCAGAAGAATGGCTTTTTCTTGAGTGGACTTGACCTTTTGTTCTGAAGGCAAAGATGGGTTTGTGAAATCTCTACATGGAGAAGAGAATAGTAGCACCTCATCAAATACAGAACAAATCTTGAGGAGAAAAAATGACATTACAGAAAACTCACCAACTTACCGAGAACGTTCGTTATTATAGTTCACTTGCAACTCGTCAAGGCTAGATCAAAAAGAAGAGCTAATAAGATACCAATATAGCAAAAACACAAGTTGTGGGAGCACACATATCAACAAATATTGGCACCTAAACCCGATAATATTTAAAACTCACTTTGAGTACTGAATGTCCAATTGACAGCAACCATCATATATATTTCGTCCCTGTTGATAGTTGCAAGAGACATGCTGACTTCATCCCATAAATGAAAATAACATATAAATATTATACACCCATTTTACCTGGAGAGAGTTTCTTGCAGTAATAGCATTCTGGTTTGATTGATATTGAACTAGAGCTTGGAAACCTACACATTATGCAGGTAGGATTTTCCAGTATTAGTCAGAAAATATAGCATAGTATGTAATCCCAGTGCATTAAAAATGCAATTTGTAGAGGCAGTGTAATCTCATGATTAAGAAAGCTACAACAGACATTCGCAAATCAGTGAATCACGATCCAAATAAAACTCATCCCACATAAATGCGAGAATTCATTCATTATGCATAAAAGTTTCCTTAAAACCTGGAGATACTGAAATTGGAAATTGTTACATGACTAAGAAGATTAGAAATTCAGAAAGTGACCAAAGAGAGAAATTATGAATATGCTGACCAGCCGACTTCTGAAACGTGACGATCTTCTCAACAAATCCATGAGGAGAAAACACTTGATGCAGCACTTCCACAGTAATAGGATATAGCATGTGATGTATTGTAACTAAGAGAATTCGATTAGGCTGAGCATCCAGAAAGAGCCCAACAGCAGACCAGCATAGAGACAGAAGAAATAGAAGACAAGGAAATGAATAGGATAGAATACAGAAAGAGAGATGAGGCAATTATATAAAAAGACAAATTAAGCATGAAGCAGTAAGCAAACTAATAAACAATCTAAAAGAGAAGTTGCAACTAAATATAGGGTATAACAAACTTCACCCTCCCCAAGAGTAGGCAATTACCACTCTTGTACTTCCCATTGTATAATTAGCACACCTAAATTATTGAAAACAATGGTTGTTATAGTGGAGTTAACAGAGAGGGTAAAAATACAAGTCAAGTTAGTCAACACATAAACATCTTTAGAGATGCACAGAGCACGCAGGAGTTTTTTTTTTTTAAAATGGACAACTTGGTATTGATAGGAACCAAGAGGCGCGATTTAATGTTCGTGATCAGAGTCAACGTCACTGATGTAGCCGTAGATAGGTGCAGCAATGGGGTTGGAGGGTTTGGATGGAGTATGGGTTAGATGTGGATACTAGGAAAGGAATGAATAGATAAATAAAACCAAAAAAACGAATGAAAAAGAGAAGAAAAGAAGAGAAATATATTTTGGGATATAAATATCTTTTGACTCGTCAATCTTCTCAACTTGATAATATCCTAGTGCTGAAGATTGAAGAGTAAATTAGTCATTTCGCAGAAAAATATAAGGCCATCTGAACCTCAAGGAAAATAAAAGTCATTGTGATTCTTAGAGGGAAAGTATCAGTAATTATATCAAACCCGGCAGGTGTTGCAACTACCCATTAATATTAGTTAATTGTATCACGTAAGTTCTAACTTCTATAAAAGGTCACCTTAGGACATATTTATGGAATAGATGCTACTTAAACAACTTCATAGAAAAAACCAATGTGATAACTAAATGACGAATCCTAGCAAGTACCACTCACATAATGTGACCACGTACAATCTCTAATTAATACAACAATAAAAACTTTACAAACTGGCATTAACTCACACAATTAAGGTAAAAAAAATATAGGTATCCAAGAAGTTAAACAAAAATGCCATATTTACGAAATAGTCACCTCTTCTCCTCGTGGTTGCGAATTCTGTTCCATAGTTGTTAGCTCCTGGTGTGATGAGAATTGAATATAAATATTTCTTCCCCTACGGACAACAAGAATTCATTGACCGACTGGATACCAATAACAACAGGAGCACTTTGAACAAGAAGTTGAATTTAATGGAGAGAAATCATCAATCTGTCACATACGGTACCTTACGCTTGGCTGCACATTTGTGTAGTATTGTATTGAATTTACCGCTGAAGGGATATCTTGCATTTGAATGAGAGCCTGCCATTTAGGTAAAAGCAAGAATATGATGAAATATACTTTTACCCTTGCGTGTTGACATGTGCTATAGCTCCTCAAATACTTTAACAAGAAATGTACTTGATTTTTGGCTCGAAGCATCACGAGCTTGGTTATAACCCCAAATGGTTGGAAGAGCTGGAGCAAATCATTCTGGAAAAAAAAATGAAACGAATGAATTGGTAACAGGGTCTGAACCTAGAACTATTCTGCAGCTAGCGGCATAAATAGATACATGCAAGTCTGTAGAATCTAATCACGATGATATTAAACAAAGACGAACAATCTTCAAAACACGCACACCAGCTAACTAAAAAACCCAAAAGCGAAATTCACATATTCATAGTTAGATGGAGATACCACCATACCTCGGAAATCTCATGCCCCACATTGCGAACATGGATAACTTTTGAGGGTTCTGCCATTACAAACTAGCTTGAACCAAAACCTTCCTCACCTAATTTAAACTGGTAACAAACTGATCAATCAGCACACCGTTCGCTTGCAATTCAATCAATTCAATTGATTTTTTCAAAAATAGAAATTAAAAATCGATTGCTATTGATGCACAACAAAGTTTAGCAGCTGAATAATTGATTGCGGTGCAGAATCATTACTTAATAATCGAGATGAAAAACATTTGCCAGAAAATTGACAGCAACGAAACACCACGGTTTGAAGAGCTGGGAGCTAGGGTTTGGGTTTGCCAGTCGACACTTCTGTTTACACATATGCCCTTTGGTTCATTCAACATCTCTCACTCCCCACGCTGTAGGGCGTGCATGTTAACTGGTCAACCTTAATACCGATACTAAATTTCTGTCTTAATTTATTTTTTAGGATTAATTCTCTTTTCTTTTCTTTTTTTCCCACTCCCCAATTCATTTAATATTTTAAGATCAATTAAATTTCACAGGGTGGCGCTCTGCAATTTTCTCAATATATTTTAAGACAACAACTTGTGTGAGACGGTTTTACGAGTCATATTTTATGAGACATATCTCTTATTTGGGTCATCCGTGTAAAAATATTACTTTTTAAAACTAACTATTACTTTTTATTGTGAATATTAGTAGGGTTGATCCGTCTCACAAATAAATATTCATGAGACCATCTCACAAGAAACCTACTCATATTTTAATTGTCACCAATATCTTAAAAAGATCAATCATATTATCACCTTCATTTAAGTAACATATAATCATCTTCTAGTTAGAAAACTTCGAGCTCAAACTCCAGTGAAAATTAAATCATCGCTCGTGTTTTTCATATGATTTTCTTGTAAAATATTTTTCTTAACTATTAAGTTTAGTTTATTTACATAATGATATCTGGAAAAAAAACCTGAACATAGCATTGATGTTATCCTTTGGTAATAGTAGATCTAATGTACATAGAAGAGAATCATATCATTTTTTTCATGTGATGCATTGCACTGATCCAGGAAAATGTAGATGTGGTCCTTATAAGCAATTAAATCTACTTTTAGGTATAGTTTGGTACATAGGATAAGGGAGGGATTGATAAATAATCATCATTATCTCATGTTTGGTACATTTTTAAAAAGCTCATGATAATATCATGGGCCCTTGATAAATATTTTTTTAGAAAGATAAAATATCCCTAATAGAAGGTGTGATAATTTTAATTTAAGGATAAAATACACTACAAATGACTTAATTACCCTCAATTTATAATTGATTTTTATAAATATATGCTAGTAGGTAGAAATTAAAATCAAATAAATATTTTTTTTAATTTTTATATATTATATAATATGATAATTATATAAATGAATTCGAGATAATTATATAAATAATTTTTATAAATCTTAATAAAATTATTAGTATCACCCGATCAACATTAAAAATTGATATTTGACTTGACTCACAAAATCAATGGCTCAATTATCATATTATATAATATATAAAATTAGGTAAAAATAAATAAATCATGTAAGCACTATCGGCGTATGAACAAATAAAAATATGAACTCAAGCAACAACTTTGAAATTATAAAATTTATTATGATAAGGTTAATTTTGTCATTATAATATAATATATAAATTTAATTACTCTTATTAAAATCATACCAAACATTAAATATAATATCCTACATCTTATTTATCCTTAACTTATCCTTATATATATATCACATGTTTATCCTATCATATGTACCAAACTATGCCTTAAGGTACTATCACAATGGTCGAATGAATATTGTTTTACTTAGTTAAAAAATTGAACAATAGTCAACTTTTTATTATTTAATCGACATTGTGATTTTGATGCGATTTTAAAAAACGTAACACCCGAAAAAATATCTCTAATCGTAATTATGAACCGATTTCTTCAATGAAACTGAACTGGACTACCCAAAAATATAAATGTGGATGACAATTTCTTTCGAACCCGACGAATAATCCGATACCCTACCCGAATGGATCGGAAGAGGGTATATAGAAGATTTTTTTTATCCAATTAAATAAATAAGTAATCAAGTATGAGGATTTTTGAGTATGAGATGATGCATGTTTTAAAGAATCATATTCGACTTGAATACCTTATATATATATGTGTGTGTGTGTGTCTATATATATATATATATATATATATATATATATATATATATATATATATATATATATATATATGAGAAAATGCAATTATACGTAGTAATATGATATTTGGGTAGGGTATGTATATTCAATCTTCCGATTGGTATATGGATGTGAATGAATTTAAATATCCGATGAGGATGAATAAACAATAAATAAGTGATATATATTAATTATTAATTTTATTTAATGGACTTTAATTTATATTTATGATATTTTAATTTTATTTTTTGTCTTGTGGTGTATAGTGTTAAATCTATTATCTTCTCGAGAAAATTTATAAATAATTGCGGCATTTGATTAGTGTAATGCTTATTTAAATTAATGTTGTCCATATGAATAAATAAAACACATAATTATTTTTTCTCTACATATTTACATAAGCATTTTTTTTCACTTCTTGGATTTTTTTAGGTCATTCATCATTATGAGTAATAAAAAATATTGATTCCTATTATAAAAAAAGACGGCGTGATAAAAAAATTATTAGCAGCTCTGCATTAATTTTTAAATTCTAAATTTTTATATTACTATTTCTTTCAATTATTACAATTTATTATATATTTGTTTTTTTTAAGAATTGAGTACTGCTATGTAATTTGTTATGGATGAAGTACTGGAAACTTTTTATCATTTTTGTTACTTCTATTTGTTTTTATATTACTCCTAATTCTTAGGTAAAATGGAAAATGTTAAATCATATATATTAATTGATATATCTATGAACTTTGCGCTATCAAAAGAACACAACCAATATTAGCTTCATGTGTCATTTTGCTATTTATTAGTTTGAACTCATTGAATTTATGTAGTAAAATAAACCAAATTGAAATCATACATTGTCCATTTAACTAATTCCAATTATGCCGAGATTCAAATTATAAGTACCAAATTATCATGAGTATGTCTCTTATGAGACGGTCTCACGAATCTTTATTTGTGAGAAGGGTCAACTCTAACGATATTCACAATAAAAAATTATATTCTTAGCATGATAAAAAGTAACACTTTTTCATGGATAATCCAAATAAGAGATCTGTCTCACAAAATACGATATGTGAAACCGTCGTACAAAAGTTTTTATCAATTAATATAAGGGAAAGCGGTGTAACACATCAAACATATATATGGTTTTATTTAATCAAGCAAAATATCGTTTCCGAATAGAGATTACATCACATATAAAGAAAGCAACCCACCTTAATTAAGTTGGTGAAATTTGTTTATTATTACTAATTAAAACGAAAACATGAATCCACTTTTAACTGTTTTTGTTTCACCAAACTTTCAGCAAAATCAAATTTTCGCAGGAGTTCCTGCTGTGAAGCAAGAGGCGACACAACCAATGTTTTTAGCGCCACAACCTTGGTAACAAGAGAGAGCTCCGAGTCCGCTGGTTCCACAGCCTACTGCGCAGGAAACCGATTCCTGCCCACAATCTATCAAGCACTGCGCTATTTGTGTTTGCCCTTCGACGAAAGACACCATTACAATCACAGACACGACCGCAAGAAGCAAGACAGAAAGAAGCCCTTTCGCCATAGATGAATCCCCGAGGAAACAAGGTTTGTTTCTGTTTGAATGCTCGATCGATAATATATTTCGTGTCATTTAGACGTTCTTTTATATGCATATCGCGGTTTCCATACGTCATAGGAAGATAGCATTCTGGATTCAGATGAAGGTTTTCTTTTCTTTTTTTTCTTTTTTTTGGCGTCAATGGAGTTTGCGTGAGGGTTTGTTATTATCTTGAACTGTTTTTTTTTTTTTATCAGCTATATTGTTTTTATTCCTTTTCGGACAAGGGAAAAGGTTCAGACATGCGTAGGGTTTGTTTCAACGTAACTAATCGGATGACTCCAGAAGAAGTGTGTATATATATAATATATATACGTACTTTTACTACTTCAAAATTTGCGGAAAAATTAAAATTTTTCTTTAATATAAAATAATCTTCAATATTTGCCATAAAATACCACAACCAAATCACCCACAAGAAAAGGTTGTCGAAAGAGTCGTTCATAAAATATTTGAAATTCAACATCACCAATAAAATCTGCTAACAAAATACTTGCTCAAAACATCTCCCATCACATCATATAAATCAGAGTATTTTTAAACTTTGCATAAAAATGTAAACATGGCGGTCCTCGGGTTTAGCCTCCCGCTCAGTCCAAGCCTGCCACTTGGTCGCCACCTCCTGTCTCCTCATCAACATAAGCACCTGCATCGATCAAGTCTAGTGAGTCTAAAGACTCAACACGTATAAACTGGGAATAACGAGTATTACATAATAAAACCACATACAACTTCAAAATATAACATATATACTTGAAACTTAAACTTTGCGTAATAAACTTGAACTCTTAATAAACTTAAACTTTCATAACAACTTTGAACTCTCATAAACTTCTTTGAACTTGAACATACATACTTTGAAACTTGAACTTGTATAATAACTTGAACTTTCATAAACTTGAGCTTTGCATAAACTTTGAACATACATGCATACATAATATGACGTGCCATCACATAAACTTTTCTTTAAACATGCTTTCATACTTCAACATACTTAACTTCATCATTTTGCGTAGAGGATGTTTCAAAGCAAGTGACCCTTAACATAATAAATATCTGATCAGACAAACCACAGTACTGGGCTGACAGGGACGTATCCACTGCCCCATACATGAGATCCATGTTCATAATTTAACAGGCCAGTTGATCCACGTTCATAATTTAACGCTTCACAACCACGATCTAACTCGTTCATAATTTAACAGGCGGATTGGTCCTCGTTCATAATTTAACGCTTTCCAATCCTAACTTCAAACCCGTTCATAATTTAACGGGGTGGAGAGGTCCTCGGCCACGTTCACCGCTTCCAAACCCATTCACTTTTGGTCACAAGACATTTAGCATACCTAAAAAACTTCAAATATTTTCTTTGCACGTCATACATACTTACTTTGCATTGAGGGATTCGTTGGATGTCAATCGGGTCGTTGCTGCAACATACTAATATGAATACATAAACTTAACTTGTACAACTTAAACGTAAATGTCATGCTTAATCCCAAGCTAAATAAATTCTTAGAACATTCTATAATTTCCCATGACATAACCCTGTAAAACATCATATTAAACCATGGTATAAAACCTCAAATCAAACCTTAAATAATAAAAGAATATACCTAAAATCTGAAGGTACACGGACCCCGTCCCTAGGTCCGTATCATGGTCCGTGTCCGTGCGCTTAAAAATTGTTGTGATGAAATAAGAAGGCACGGACACCGTGCTTACCTCCGTGTCCGGGTCCGTGTCCGCTCTGTTCGACGAATTATTTTATGAAAATTTTGCGACATGTCTATTCTCCCAATTAACACATAAGGCATCAAGATTCATCACTATGAGACCATTCTAGAACACCATAACAATGAACTAAACTTTTATAATCACCCTACAATTCATACGACCCAAAATATTGTCATTTATATTAAAGTTTATTTCTTACGACATCTTAATAATTCAAGCTCTTAACGACATGAATCAAAACCTCAAAAATACTCTAAACATCATTACTAACTTTCTTATATGCATCAACGATCACCCGTCGATCCCCAACAAAGCCTGCAACATAAAAACTTCAAGAACATATTAAAATTCATAACTTTCTTGAAACACGATTTGAGCAGTCATACTAAAAACTCCATAACTCACTCGTTTTTAATCCAAATAACTCGAATTTTATATCAAATCGAACGTATCGAAAAGATCTACGTTTTTGTAGTTAAATGTTTTCTCAAAATCTTTACTGAAAAATCGCAGTATTTTGCAGAACAGCAAAAACGTTTTTAAAAAAATGCAGTTTGAGCAGTCCTACGAAAAATGCCATAACTCACTCAATTTTCATCCAAATATTATTAATTTTATATCAAATCGAAGGCATCGAAAAGTTCTACGATTTTCACGTTGAAAGTTTTCTCAAAATCAATACCGAAAATCGCAGTATTTTACAGAACAACAAAAACGTGAATTTGTTTCAAACTTGATCTAGACGTGATTGCTCAAACTTCTACGCATCGCACATATAAATTTTCGCATAAATAACAACACAACGCATAATATGACAAGATCGATGCATCAAGAACAGAATATACGTGCCTTTTGATATTTAAAATACCGTAACGACGATACCGAAGCGGAGACGGAGCGATAGACGATCCGGGACGAACGTAGCTCGATTTTCTTTAAATAACCTCAATGAAATGATGCTGGAAATTTTCAGAGATTGTACGCTTGTTTAAAGGAAAGGGAAGAAGGAAGGAAATGGAGACAAGAATTGATAGGGAAGTGTTTTAGAAACATTTCTTTCCCTTAGTCAAAAGTTGGATTGAAATATATATTTTGTTTGATGTGTATATATAGTATACGTGTATATGTATGTGTGTAAGGTGTGAGTGTGTGTAAGTTTAAATTAAATATTTGAATATGTGTATGTGTGCATTAGGAGAACAAATGGGTAATGTGTTTGACTAAGAATAAAATGAATAATACATGTGTAGAAAATAGTCACTACAAGAAAAATGATTTTCCGCAGCACGTCATCAACAGCGTGCATTAAAAGCACGCTGCGAATAGTACTTTTAGCGACGTGCACCCATATGTGCGCTGTTAATATTGGACAACTGACAGAAATAACGGCGTGCATTAAAAGCACGCTGCCGATAGTAATATCCGCAGCACGCATTTATGTGTGCCGTTAATAAATTATATAAACGACAGCGTGCACACATATGCGCGCTGTTAATATTAGCTCAAACAATAGTTGAAACTAAAGACGGCTTTCAATTTTGCGGCGTGCGTTGCAGCGTGCGTGGCACGCTGTGGATAGCTTTCCGCGGCGCACATTGCACGCTGCGGAAACCCACTTTTCTTGTAGTGAGTCAATTATTAGGTAATTATAGTTAAGGTTTTAAATTAATAATTAACTTACTAATTAAGGACTACTAACTTACTAATCATTTTGCTTAAAAAAATAACTAAAATACACAAATTACTAATCCATGAAAGTTTTAAAATTATAATATCACATAATAATTAAATTAGACTTTTAAAATACTAAGAATTAAATAAATCATTTAAAATACTTAAATCTTATCTTAAAATAATTTGTCTCCATTAAAATTACTAAAAAAAACATCCCGGTCTCCTTTCCTCGATACCGCCTCGAATAATCGCCTGAAACATAAACTCAAGAACATTTTAACATACATTAAATAAACATGAATAATTAAAATAATAAATTTCATAAATTAAATGAAAGTATGCATTAAAATCATTTAATAAAATACATAAGGATTTTAATAACTTGCACGCACGTGGTTCATATGGACTTAAAATTTTCGGGACTTCACAGCACACATCAACATCATATCATAGTCACGTAGGCGATGCATATGTTCTACATCAACGCTATGTCGTAAAAAGACTAAAATTACAAAATAACAAAGATAACGAGCTAAAACTGAAATTCGACAACATAAATGATCAAAATCAAAGAAATACAAATATACATTACTAATATTGTTGTTTTCCCGATGTATAATTTGGCTTCCTTACATTGTGTTAGGTTAATGAGACTGAATCATTATAAATTATATTGTAACTATGAAAAAAAATGATATGATAAGATGAAAAATAGTAATTAATTGATAATATCTTGTTTGGTACGTATTATTTTCATTTTACTTAAAGCAATTCACTCTGTTTGAACAATCAACTCTAAAAGAGATTTTACTCAATCCTAAAAAACTATAAGTGTATCTATGATCTTACGGCTCTACAGTGCACATTATCATATTATGCACAGTAGAGGATTATTCCTAGGGAAACTTTGTATATATAGACTTATACTCTTTGGACGTGAGATACATTGTCATTGGAGAATTCAAACTCTACTGATATTGTTGAATTTCATAATGCTAACAATCTTGATTTTGATGATAACAAAAATGTACAGTTGCTTGTTCAAGTTGAAAGTTTTGAATGTTGAAATCGAATCAACAAAGCTGAAAATCTGGTGAGCAGAAGTTTTTTAATGATATCTTATAGCTCGATGATTCAAATGACCAGATGCTAAAACACTTAAACATCCAACTCAAAATTCTACAAATCATATTCAGAAGTCGAAGTCTGAATCAGAGTCTAAAAAACTGAAATTTGCATTCATGTTATAGGTTCTGCACTCAAATTCACTGCAATATAATCTTTGGCGCATATGAGTTTTTCGAACATATAAGTCTTGTATGAACTCTAAATTGAGTGATTCTTGATTCTATAAAAAGAATAAAAAATACTACGACATTCATGTTCTTCATCACTTTGCTCAAATATCAAAGAAGCCAGAGTTGTAAGCAAGAAACATAAACGTACTACTGAAACCAATAATGCCGAGATCATGAGTGTTGAAAAACAGTAGACTTCAAAATACAGCAGAGCTCAAACCAGTCGAGATGACTACCGAAAACCAGCCGCCACTATAACTTTTAAAATATGAATTTTTTTGTTAACGTACATTACATTTAATTTTTTTTATAAAAAAAAAAACAAAATATATAATATATAAAAGTAATAGATATATGCATCAAGAAAAAAATTGAAAATAATTGTCGAAGGTAATTTTGTTGAAAAATACATAAATAAAAAGTCAATTGAAATGTATTTAACAAAATATAAAGCGTAAATATCATTTACTTCTGATCTATGTATGAAATTATAAAACACCAAAAATTCGATGCTACTCGAAGATATTATACCCTTAGGTAGCATAAAATTTTCCATAAAACAAAACCTTTTGCCGAAAAGATAATTAGCAAGCATAATATATAAACTTCAAACTTAGCATAGCATTTCAAAAACAAAAATGGTGTAACTGTGAAAAATTAATGGCTTAATATTATTTTGGGAAAATTGCAAATTCCCTATTATGTTTGCACTATAAATACATGAAATGAAATTTAATCAGATAAAGGTTTTAAAAGTAAAGTTATATATGTGCATGTATTGTGAGAAGCGTTATAAATTACTAGTAAATTATGCACACACATTTTGTTAATTTGTAAAAATATATAATAATTTATAAATGTTTAATTTCATGTTTAATTTAATAATAATTGATAGAAATTAGTGAAAATTTATAGTGCAATTTGAGTGGAGTAATATTGAAAATAAGTTGTGAAAATTTTGAGAAAAAATGTTGGTGTAAGGACAATTTGAAAAACAAAGATGATATGCTCTGGATGACATATTATTTATAAAATAACATAGATACGTAGTCAAATTATTCAATAAATTAAAGTCGATGAAAAGAAATAAATAATTTTCTTAACAAAATAAATAAATTTTTTAAAATATATGTTATTAAATACAAATGTCATCCGATGTAATATACGGCTTTGCCAAGGCATTTTAGGAAAGACTCATCCAGATGAAAACTTCATGCAAATAGGGGAGTTGATCCCTGCCAGAGCCAATATAGCAGCAGGAACTCCCCAAAGTGAATCCCCACAGATCAATCCGGAAGCAACAGCCGGTGCGTAATCTTTCGCGTGTTTCTTGTTCTTCTTCTCCCATATGAACAGAATCAAACTCCCAACACACATATCTATGGCGAAATATGCCCCCAAGTAGAACGGGATTGCCATGCACATCGGGCTCGGTATGAACCTGTAAATCTTGTACTTGGTTTCACAACTCTTCAGGACCTCAATCAAAGTATTGATCACCACTGCTGCGACGAAAAATACGATAGCGAGTGTCAAGCAATTCTTGGGAAGCGAAGATAAGCCTTCCACCCCCAAGAGCGCGATTCCGCGGTATATCAAGGCGTATGGAGCAGGGTACGAGCCTTCCGGATCACCAACGTCATATGCCTTGTAGAAGAACCAGAAGATGAGGGGCGATGTAATGCAGCCGAGCACGGTTCCATACACTTGGCTGAAAAACATGGAACGTGGAGACGACAATGTCAAGTAACCCGTCTTGAAATCTTGCATCAGATCTGAAGCAGTTGACACGATGCTCATCATCACTCCACAGGAAACAAGCCCAGCAAGAACCCCTCCATGTTCTTGGCCGACCCATGAGCTGAAAATAAGGATGGCGAGTTTCCCGTAGTTTGAAGCCAGAGACCAGTCAGTTAGGCCACAACCATAGGCGTTGCAAAAGGCGAGGATCGGTGCGATCGTATAGGCTACAAGGAGGTGGTACCATTTTAGCTGATGGAATATCACAGGTACTAATACAACAGATATGCCTGCCAATATAAGGTATCCAGCTACAGCAACTTTATTTGGGATTTGATCTTTCAAGAAGTACTCTGTTCGCCTTTTATCATCGAAATTTTCAGTCTGCCCATCTGCTTCGTCGTCGGTAAGCGATTTCTTATCAGACTGTTGTTTGGCAAAATTTTTAACTGTCACTAAAACCATGTAGACGACATGAAATAATCCATCACCGAGCATCATTGCAATAGCAAGAAAAACCTGTTCAAGAAAATTCAAATGATCATTAATCAAAGTTCCTGCGCAAGATAACCACAAGGACGGTTTTCGAAGTTACCCTGTATCCTTGAATTCCATGAAGACTGCTTGCTTTAAGATCAGCGCTGTACCAGCTGCCTTTCTTGGATTCAATTAAAGGCCACATTATTCCCCAAGAAAGAATGGCACCAAGAAGTAGTGATACATTAACCATGTAAGGGCAAATCATACCAACTCCAACATATGTAGCAGAGAAATCAAAGTAGAACCTGCAAGAATCATTATTAATGTATAAAGTTCTCACTCAGATCACATGAAATGAGTAAACGCAAATACAGAAACTTTAAAATATCATATAATCCATATAGTTTGAAGAATGATTAACAAAAGCCAAACCTCTGCTTAAATGCTTGGAGACCAAACGTAGGGAAGCTATCGAATCCACAACCATCGCCGGCAGCGAAAAACCACTTGAAGCATGCCCATAGAAAGCTAGCAACAAATGATTTGAAAAGGGACCACACCTGTTTCTTTGCAAGTTTGGCTCCTTTAGGGGTGTGGAAACTGTTGATTAGGTATGCTGTTGCAGTTCCACTTGGATATGTCAATTTGTACCTCAAGATCATCACCTAAACATTCAAATTTAAGAAATTTTATAACCAATACAATATATCTTATTCCATAAGGGTGTCATAGACTACATATATAAATTAATAAGAAGGAATCTTGTTAACCTTTCTCAGGGGTACAATTGAGAATAGACCAACAAAGCTAACAACAAAGAGAAAACCCATCATCCATCCAAGAGAGAGTGGCTTCACATTGATTGGAGTATTTCCAGCATCTGCCAAAGCTGCAATCTTTGGGCTCATTCCAAGCAAATAGCTCCCTGTCCCACCTGCAAAGCACACAATTAATAACCCATCAGGGTAACCACCACATGCATGATATAAATATATACAAGAAAACACACACA
This sequence comes from Primulina eburnea, assembly GCF_022965805.1. Lineage (NCBI taxonomy): Eukaryota > Viridiplantae > Streptophyta > Magnoliopsida > Lamiales > Gesneriaceae > Primulina > Primulina eburnea. The sequence goes on along the minus strand of NC_133106.1, from coordinate 32,086,545 downwards.
CAAACATAATATGTAAATATATAATGGAACACATACTGCTAAAAGCGATGCCGGAAGATGCAACAACACACGTCTGTATGACGGTATTTTCCTGCCTTGTAAATGGCTGCTTAAGAAGACCGCATTTCTCGATAAGAACCGTCCAAGTCTTGATCATCGCGAATCCCAGAAGTCCCGCAGCCACGTTAAGCGACGGAATAATTCCAGTCGTCAGGTTCAATTTCAAAACGATTACGTTGAAAACAACGCTCAGCAGAAGACTCGTCGCCATTGCACGGAACGTAATCTGTCTCCACCATGGCGGGATAGCGGTATCCACAAAAGCCCGTTCTATTGCCGCCACGCCGTCGTCTTCAACACCGCTGTGGGCATCACGGCGATCCTGGCCTCCTTCTTCCATTGTTGTTATCTAACTCTCAAACTTTGAGAGTCAGATTTGTTGGGAAGAAAGTATAGGGAGATCTCAGATTCTGCATCATGCTAGATATATATATATACAGAGACACAAAGAGGGTGAGAAAAGCAAGGTTGGTTGTGATTCTATTTGCTAGAGGAATTTTAGTGTTTCCACTATTCAAGTCCGATTTTTATGCTACTTTCAATTTCAACCAAAAAAAAATATTACTACAATCTTCCCAGAAAACAAAAGAATTGAGAAAAAAAAAAACATCGCATTTTATAAAATTAATTGGGTCGATTAGATATTTCATAATAAATTTATTTATATAGTATAATATATCTATATTTGTATACTATATAAATAAATTTATTATATGACACTGAGTAATTTTGATATGTCAATGTGATACCAAATTTTATTTACAATTTTATCATACGTAATATTTGTTAGCTAACTTTGTTGGTATGGTTTATTAGTACTATTTGTACATATTTCTATCATTTTCTCTTTTTTTTTCTAGCTTATGTTTAATTTATCTAAAAGTTCAAATTATCTAAGTAAATCTTATCTAATCGATATAATATATATATATATATATATATATATATATATATATATATCAATCATATCTTATTAAAATAATATATATTTTTTACGCAAAAATTATCAAACATCAAAAAATTTAATATAGCACGTGATGAACACTATATATACCCAACACACGGTATGTTATGTAACAATCTGACTTATATATATCATTTAAGTGATAATTCTTTGTTTTAAAATTTGGATTTAGTTAAAATATTAATAATTACAACAATTTGGATCAAATTAAATAAATTATTAGAAAATTCAAGGATTTGGATAAGTTCATGAAAGATATGATGACTTATAAACAATAATGGATAAATAATTATATATTATTGGAGATAAATATAATTTGGACGGAAGCTTTAAAAAAAGGAGATTTGAGAGTATTTTAGTAAATAGTAAGATATTAATATCACCAAATCGGTTCCAAATTAGTTAGTTTGATGGTAGATTTTTAATAGATAATGATAATATATATAATGATTTTTAACATTAGAAAACAAATATGCCAAAACATTATATTTTGCCACAAATTTCGTGAAAATATCTGTTACTCCATGCATGCAACTAACATATAAATTGCATTTAAGGTATTTTACGTAAGTTATATGACGACACCAAAAGATTATTTTAAGGTGTTGGACTATTATAATATATTTAAAATAGTAAACAAATGAAACCAACTTTCATTTATAAGCTACTCAGGTTAATTCAGAAAATCCGAAATCAATCTTATCCGTCGTGTGTTAGAATCTTACTCATCTAATTGAATTTCTAGGTACAATGTAATCTTAAATATATTGAATTGTCCATTTTAAATTTGGTATATCTCAACACAACAGATTGTTCCTGAATTTTCAATTCTTCGATAACTACTCTTTAATCATATCTTAACTCGTACTTCATTCGAAATAAAAATTCGAATCATTACAACAACTTTCAGTGGTGCTTCGATCGGTGGATTTGAGACGATGACGGGAAAATGAAAAGCTTTGAATGGTCGCAGGTGCGTTGGGAGTGTGATTGCTCGATGATAGAGTAATTTATTAGTCTTCTGTAAATGCTATCTTGGATTAACAATATTTGTCTGTGGATTTAATAAACATGATGGTGAAGTGAAGACAAGGCATGTTTGCACAATTTTATTTCTCTTGGCAACTATTTTTTCGTTTGTTTTCATGTCTGCGCTTTATCGCATCAGCATTAATTTCATTATCTGTGTATTTTCTGAATCCAATAACATAAATAAATGACAGATTAGGATTGCTGTTCAAGATCATTTTGGTTCGTGTGGTGAAATTACCTGAGTTTCTATTCCTAAAGATAGCGAGGGTGGTGTTAGGGGGTCTGTTTTCTCATTCCCGCTGCTATAATCCACAAACTAGTTGGAATCTGTTCTCTGGTTTCTTGGGAGAGGAAAGGCCAAATCTGTTGTCATGCTTATTAACTTAATGCCATGTCTGTTTTTCAATTCTAATAATGGGTCAATGACTAATGCTGCTGTCTTTCGATAGAAATATAATTACCTCGGATCCTAGTATTAGACCAATAATATATCTAGACTTTAACGACTATGATGCCTACGACCAGCCTCTGGAATTAAATGGATCTGTATTTCACAAGAATACTTTGACACTGGAGGCGGCAAATCCTAGGGACGATGGCTTTGACAGCGGCAGCAGAGGTTGTTGGCGATGGCGGACGGGTTCTGGTGGTAGATTTAGTGGTCATCAACGTGGTGCTTCGCGTTTATTAATCAAATAGCATGGCTGTTGATATTTTTGTGCAGGAGAGAGAATCGTCCAACCCAACCGAAGAGGTTTTTGGTTTTCGGCCAGAATGGGCACGTGTTTTGTTTGTTTCAAAATTTTCAGAGAGAATATTGGTGATTCTTATGTATTACAAATGTTGTTTTCATTTTGTAAGAAAATAGTCGAAAGCCCAACCTTAGAAATCACGACTAAAAAAATCAAAGCGGTGTCTCTGTCCGACCTTAGTGTATCTCACGTCTAGTGTTCACAATAAATCATATCGACCAGCAAAGCAAAAAGAATATATTTGTTTGAAAGCAAAGTTAACTGATGTGGGTGAGTAAATACAGGTGTTACACATTTCTTTATCCCCTCACAGCCTTTAATTAACATAACTCAGTGTATCGCACTCTGTCAAGGAATCCTCTGAGAGCACAGCATCATAAGCTTAAATGCTGAGGGTCGTTCTATCAAAACTATAATGAAGTATGATCCAATTGTTGTATATTTCTGTTTTCTGCTATGTCTCGTGGCCTAATGAACGATCTCTACAAATTTGAAAGAAATAAATGATAGCCACGATAAAAGAGCTAATCAACCGCTGTCTTGTTTTTCCTACCCATTGGTAGAGGTAGGCCATCAAAGATAGGTCTGGTAATGGCTGCAGTGGAAAGAGCCTGAAAGTCTGGCTTCAGATTCCACTTTGATGTTGGCCATATGGATGACAACGCGCCATTATCAGTATCGTGCAAACTTGAAGTACTTGATGATTTCCTAAATCCATTTACACTATCAGCTACTAAAGAATCCCCCGAACCCAATGGAATTGAGGTCAGCCCACCTACTTCACCGTCAACTCCTCCCCAGACAGTTCGGCTTGCCGACTTGGGCCTTAGAGCCAAACCTTTACCAGTAATTGCCGAAATTGCACTGCTACAATTGTTCTCCTCCTTCAGAAGCTTTTCCGGGGTTCGACAAGTAAAGTCAGCTTCAGATTTTTGACGTCTTCTTGCCAACGTCTCGATCAATCTATCTGAGTCACTATCTTCTGCTTCTTGCAGCAAAATCTGATTTTTCAGATTACCTTTCTCTGAAACAAGACCATTAGCAACGCTTTTGGATTTTCTATGAAGACTTAGTGGCGGATTCACGACATGTGCAGATTTGAGAAATAACCCATCCTCTAGATAAGAAGCCCCTGCTTTCCTGTAGACAGCCATTTCAAAACCTCCAGTTGCAGCATTTTGATCTGTTGATCTTAGACCATAATAACCTTGTAAACTGCTCATAGCCGGAGAGGCTTTGCGCTCAGAGGAAGATTTCAATTTCAGAGACTGAAATGAACCTAATAAATCTGAATTGCTTGAGCTGGATGGGCTCTGATAGGAGCTGGTTCCCCTACAAATGAAAACTACAACCACTTCATAACCTCTTAATTGCTATAATAAATTTGTCGTGGGTTTATGAATGCAAGAAGTTTTAATTCAGAGTCAACAATCAACTAAGGAATAAGAACAAAGAATCTTATGCATAACCAATTAAAAAAGGAATATTCAAAATGTGAGAACATCTAATGTTGGCATAGAAAGTGTTCAAACACCAAAAGATCTGGCTTACTTTCAGAAATCTCCACTTACTCTCTATGTTCAAACACTCTTAACTCATGATAATTGTAAGATGTCACAGCCACAATGTAACTGCTATAAATGATCCTGGAAAAACCATTTCCCTGCAAAAGCCCACTATTTTTGACAATCCAATACATCAAAACACATTGTAGTGGCAACTAACCTGTGAAATTAGTTACATGCAAACCCCATTTCTGTAGTCAACAAAATAAGTTGGAAACAGGATGGGTGAAGGCCCCAAAAAACGGAGATACCGGCAACTAACCAGTAACCAGTTTAAACACACGTGGATTCTCACGTAGCATAGAAAGATGCTTAAAAGGCCATACAGTGGAAGAAACTACAAAGTGATGCAAATATCATACATAGGATTTGAAGTGCAAGAATAAGCGTTTTCTCAATCACGCCATCAGAAACCAACAAAAGTCCAGACTCCGGATGGAGCAACTAGTATTTACAAAAATTGGAGAAAAGATATGTCCACAAACAATTTCTTCTTTCGAAAAGGACAATACCTCCCCACAAATTTTGAAAGAGATCGTCAAATTTTAAAAAATCCTCAAAGATTTACACCAAGAAACCTGGTATGATGAATCATAAATAATATTGTGTTCATAGATTAAAGAAAAGGCAGAAAACCTCTTTCTTATTGAAATATTTTTATTGGTCAGGCACTTAAAACACAGAAAGAAATACAGGAAACAGACGGTATCACAAAAGAGATAAAAAAACAGAAGTACCTTTGGGGAGTGTCCTGACCATTGGTCAAGCTGGGGGAAGGGGGATGCCTCCCCGGCAATGGTATTTGAAGAGTCTTTAGTGCAAACATTTGAAGATCTGTCACCAATCCATTTAGTCTCTTAATATCTGCTACCTAAACCCATCCCAAAACAAAATCTATAAGTTAATATACAGGCATCAGCTAAAAATATCAAAATCAAAACTGTGTAAAAATAACTATCCAAATCTCTGCTAGATCCAAATTAACATGCAATCACAAATTACAAAAATCAGTGTCAGCGATATTATTTCCACGGCAGCATCCAGCAGAAACAACTCAAACACATAACTGGCTTAAAGCAATAAACACGCATTTCCCCGCCAAGATCAGTGAACAAATCGAAACTAGCGATCATACTTCTCTTTCCAGCTAAACTATAAACAAAACAACAAAATACAGCCACACATAAACGACATGGAGCCCTAATAATAATAATAATAATCAAACATGTAAGGATAACCAAATTCGGGAGCTAACATACAAATTGTCGAGAACTCATTCGTACCTCGACGCCGTATCTGATGGCCACACCGGCGAGGGTATCGAATTTGGAGACACGGTGTTGTATGCAATTAAGGCGAATACCCGCGGAGGACGGAGGAGATAAAGTCTCCCCCGCCTCCGACGGTAATGACAATCCGAACGTTCCCGTGTGCAAATTATCTCCTCCTCCTACACCATTATCGCATATTCCCCAATCTTTTTCCATCTCAAAAAATTAATATCAAAATTATCTCAATCAATCAATGCATTGAGATATTAAGAAATGTGATCTGTGATGAAACTTTCAAAACAATCTGTGAAATGAAATCAGGTCCGTGAAATTCGCAGATCTGCGTAGCACATGACCGCCTTCTCTCTCCGCCGTCTTTCTCTTTCTATGCGCGAATGTACATTTATAAAATCCACCGGATGTTTGGACAATAATTCAAAGCTTTATTTTTATTATTTTGAAATATATTTTAGTATTTTTTAAATATATATAATATATAATGTATTTTCAAAAAATATATATTTTATCAAAATTATTTTCCACTCGACTCAATTGCATTGGTAGACTGCAGATCCAGATGGGTCGGGTCGGATTCGAGTATAGATTTTTATGATAATTAAGTGGTATAATATTTAGATTAATAGAAAGAACGTATGCTAACGTAATAGTGAAATTTTGTAAAGTGTGAGTTGTAAAAAAAATTGATTTTAGAAGGTAATAGATAAAACAAACAACAAAAGAAAGGAAAAATAATGTCTCTATTTTTTTATTTTCGATATCTTGGTTTATTGCTTTTAAATACTCAAGTGTCCCCAATACAATATTTCACCTGTTTATCCTTTTTAGAAAAACAAAAAATCACAAATAAAATAAAAAACAACTTCTAAATAAGAAATGAAAAGAAAAAAATGTTTCTTTCTTTGATTTGGATGTCTTGTTTTATCGACTTTAAGTACGGATATTTTGTACTCGCTTTATTTATCACTATCTATCTCGATATAATATTTTAAATTTCAAAATCACTCGTACTTTACGAGCTCTATTTTTGTTTTTTTTTTATTTTATTTTATGTTCGAACGAGATTAGATTACAAACAACAATTAATATTTATTTCAATCATTAAAAAAACTCGTGGCTGCCCGTGGTCTTTAACTATTTTTGGTTAGGAGGATTATAAGCTAAACCGAATGAATTTCATCCCGTTTAAATCGTAAACATGAACTACGGACAGCCCACCAAGTGAAATTCACCTTTCCCTTCAGAGAGAGTACACAACAATTTGACAGGTTGGAAGAAAAATAATAGCGATAATGATATAATAAGCAGTCTGCTGAGTATCATCCATTGTCTTGACAATATAGATAGTATTACACAACAAATCAACAATTACACCCACACACAGTTAGCGTGTTCCAATATCAGAAGATATCAAATGTACAGGTTTGTCGAATCATAAATATGGAAACGTACTCACCAGGGAAGCTGACCAGATTCAGGGGCTCCTCTGGTAAATGCAGAGGAGAGAAGGAAGTAATGTTTTTATGATTACATACTACTCACTGTTAATCGGGCCTTAAGTTGATATTCAGAAGCAGAAATGTAAAGGTGGATCATTTCCTTTGCCTTTACACCTGCTCAGCCAAAAAATGCACAACGTAGAAGAGAGAAAAAATCAAAATTTATGTAAACAAGAACCAAATGTCCCTTATTGAAATGAGAACATGAAACAAAAAAAAAAAAGTTGGATAACTCTTCCTTGTTCACAAACCCAACTTTTTAAAGAAACGATTCTACATAATATGGTTTGATGATCATATTATTAATTGTGTTGCCTTCCAGAGTATACTAGAAAATCAAGATGTGCAGATAGACATGCTCTTTATGACACTTTAATTAAGATATATGGCCATAGAGTCCAGGCAAAGGCACAAGGCAGAGTGCACACCTCATCGAATCAGGTCACACATGGCATAATAATTTTATGAAACTTAGATGTATAAAAAGAAATATGTCAAACGAATATAATAGGAAGGCCACAAACTATTGAACAATGCAAATATGAATGACTGACATTGAATTTCAACTCAAAAATTCAGAATCCTTTCATTTAAAATGTGCTTTAAACTCCCCTCTACTTGTAAGGCTCACCAAAGCCTGTGCTTCACTGTCAAGGCGCAACTGCACAAGATTCACTAAAGGATGCATTGCCACACCTCCTAAATGCAACGGTCAGTCGCGCCTCATTGAGCCTTAATCCTATAGACCTACACGTGCACTTTTTTGTGTGTTTTTACTATGGTTAAGTAGTTTTTGGATCAACCGTCAGAAAGAAAATTTCATCTGCTTATAACATCAATTTTCAAGAACTATAACCACATCATACAATTCATAATATACCAACGCACACTCAAAAATTAAACCAAAAACACTTTCGAAAATGCATAACCCATCCGTCATATGTTTTAGAATTCTTTCAAAAAGCACTTTCAAAACTTTTGAATTGAAAAAATAATGAAAACCCACCCAACACCACCCAAAAATCTAACTGGTTTGTGCATATCAAAATTTGGATATAACGAGAAGACTATGCTACGTGATAGAGACACTTACCTCGCAGTAGTCCACTGCTTCTACGCCAACACACTTTGAAGCGCTAATGCTGGCACTTCTTAACAAGCAACGTGCACTGTAGCTTGAATTTCTACAACTGTTTTGCATAGCTTTGGCTTTATTCGTAACTTCCGATCCTTTAACAACCAGTGACTTTTCGGGGCTCAGGAGATGTGGGTGAGGAATTTCACTAATAGGATGATTTTTGGACTCCATATCCTGCTCGGATTCCTCATCTATGGATGCACAGACTCGTTCCCTGCATGTAAAAAAAAGGAAAGCATACTAATTATAGTACATAAATCAACACGACTCTGATTTACCAGAAGAATCAACACCGCATTACCTAGGTAGAGAAGCATATCGCCTTCTAAGTGGAGGTTTAGGAACTTTACCAAGATGCTCCTCAAGGTGAACAAATTGTTGCTTAAATTGGTCCACACCACTGAAAAATTATAGAATTTTTATTACATACAAGTGACCGAAAAGGAAGACACGATATTAAATTTTTGAAAGAATATAAGCCTAAAATCACGAGGTTGAAGGAAAAAAATGAAGAATGATTTGATTAACAGCTCAAATTTCAACACGAGACATCAAGTTAGTAAGTATTCTTTTGATTGCCCGACCTTGGATACATAAAGTGAATCTGCTCCACGCCACGAAGGTACTCCTGGAGCATCTGGGGATGATACTCCAAAATCTGTTTGCTTAATGGAGATACAATGTAAGTAACAGCTAAAGTAAGGACAGCATTATTCAAAAGATCGTTTCTCGTACCTCCCTGTAGATTAACTCTCTCACATCGGCTTTTGTTAGCTTTCTCCTCTCAAAATCAAACTCAAATTTTGAAAAGGGCTGAGTTGATGGTTCATCCTCCACATTTGCTAAACCATAAAAATATGGATCTGCCAATGCCTTTAGCGAAAAAAATTGCTAATGTCAAAAGTCAAAACAGAAACTCCAAATCGAATGTGATCAATTTAATGGAATTGAAAAAATGACAGCACAGTTGCCATAAATCTTACTTCTTCAGCAGAAGGACGGTCTTTGGGATCAAATGCAACCAGGCGTTCAAGTAAACGAAGAGCCAACGGATCGACATTTGGGAACTTCTGAGACAGAGATACAGGTGATTTCTTCCTCATGCTACTCAAATATCTTCGGGCCTTTTCATTTCGAATCTGCAGGTAGCACGACAATGAACCACAGGTAGCACGACAATGAAATGGTTCGACAATGACAATTCTTCTGCTATCTACTTAAACATTAAAGGTCGAGCTTTCAGCTCTGAATTTACGGATAAGCTTTGTGAGAGAGAGAGAAAGGGAGAGAAGAGAGCACACCCTTGAGATGGTTTCTGCAGAAGGTGAACCAAGAAGATCGGTGATGATGTCCAATTCATGGACTACATTTTTCCCAGGAAATAATGGTTTTCCCGTGAGCATTTCCGCAAATACACATCCTATGCTCCAGATATCAATAGCAGGAGTATACTGCAAAAATGACTATTAGAAAATCTGACATATTGTTTTGCCAAAAACTACGCTCAGTCTGGAACAAGAAGAAAGTTTTGAATATTCACCAAGGCAGATTGTGCTAATCGGAAACTTGGACAAAAAATTTAAAAAAGTTAGCAAGGAACCAGTATTTTTCTCTGACAACCACATACATTTCACAACCATGAAAAAACTCCACAGCTGATTTTCTAATTTTTCCTTCTATATCAGTACTTCAAAACTGTAATTGATAGTTAACTATCACTTCAAAGAACACAGCATTAAAAACTCAAACAGAACCCAGTAAAACCACTGCATAAAAGCTGTGATGTGCTTAAAATAGAACAGGTATTTCAAATTTTGAGAGACTGCTACAATTTTAAAGAAAATTAAAGTGGCGCTGTTTGGCATACTAAAATTCATGCAAATAACTTTAATTGAATCACAAAAGAAGAGTCAATTCAAGACATTGGTAACCAACATGACAACTTTTTGACCAAGATGCATACCAAACTTGTCATAGCAAGACCCGAAGTCTAATATATAACCTAAAATCCAAAACATTATAAACAAAAATATCACAAACAGGTGTGTTCAAAATGATTACTTACTTTGGAAAAAAATGAACCACAAAGTTCAGGAGCCCTATACCACCGAGTTGCCACGTAGTCCTTTAGAAAATCAAGTGCATCAATAAGATATTACAAAACATATATGTAAGAATTACAAAAACCAATATTAGCACATTGCTACACACAACATGAAATGATTTTGAAAATTAAGATGGAGAGAGGGATTTCGCCATCACGTGACTTCACAAACCACATACAGTCCAAAAAACAGCAGATGGAGCATCGCCCAGCGATGCACGTGCTAGACCAAAATCACATATCTTCAACTTGCAGTCTGCATTGGCAAGGATGTTTTTGGGTTTTAAATCACGGTGAAACACATTGGCTGCATAAGGAAACTTTGGAAGTCAAATAGATGTACTAAGTGTAAAGAAACCGCAAAAACTTTTAAATTGAGAAGCCCATACCGGAATGTATATATTTCAAAGCTCGAAGCAACTGATACAGAAAAAACTGATGATGCCCAGGAGTGAGATCATCATTTGTCTTTATTACATGATGAAGGTCTGTCTCCATCAACTCAAACACCACATATATATCCTTGAATTCTCTCGGACATGGAGGCAGCATAATATGCTTAATTTCTACAATATCTGGATGCTTGAGTAAGCGAAGGAGCTTGATCTCCCTAAGAATGCGAGTAGCTTCAGACACATGCTCAAAAATGCCATTGATCTTCTTTATAGCCACCTTTTCTCCAGTGTGAGTATCAACTGCAGCAGCCACAACACCATAACTTCCCTTACCAACAACCTCCTGAATTTCGTACTGATTTGCCTCACCATATTCAGTGAAGAAATCCTTGAAAGGCATGTTCTAAAATATAAAAAAGAACTATCAGCAGTTACTCTTAAAGATTTCTTTGAATTTAAAAGGGCAAAATACACATTGTGTCCAACACAAACTACATAGAAAAACATATGAGTTTCTGTTCTAGAATATATACACAAAGCACCATGTTTATTGATTATTGTATGATCAGATGGTCTGACATGAGACCCACGCAGGGTCAAAGGTAAAAGCTGTGCCCAGTCTATATCAATGGGGTAAAGCAAAGAGAAAATCAATGAGATGAACTTTAGTTAATATAAATATTTTTTCATGTAAAAAAGTGCTTGATATATACTTGTATTGGATACTCATCGATTCAAGGGAATTACATCATGACCAAAGAAAATTAAACTGAACTTAGTTACAAAAGAATCAATTCAGCAACTTGTGTAAAATATTTGGTCCCGGCATAAATGGACATGATAGAGACATGAAAAAAGCAAGTCACTAAACCATTATGGCACTTATAAGGTTTTGCCACTTATAAGGTTTTGCTATTATGCTATGAATAATTCTATTTTAACTTCCAGAGCAAAACAATCGTATGATTATGGTAAGTAGTAATTTTTAGCTAGAACCTGTGTACAACAATAATCATTGGTTGACATTTGACAACAGTAAATGAACTCCGAATATAATAACTTTAAAGAATTATAATTTTATGCACACAAAATAATTGCTACTGACAAAAATAGTCAGCTGATTCAGTCAGCAAAGATGATTAACATGCACGTAAAACAAGGGAAAAGCAGGTGAAAAGAATAAAATATTTAAAGCCCGAAAAAAGTTTCTCCATGAAATAATTAGAGTTTTTGCAGTAAAAGTCAAGAGTCAATATTCATTAGAGAAAAACGTGGAGAAATATCAATTTTTTTTATAGAAACAACTACAATTGGAGCTATAAGCATCTGAAGCCCCAGCCCCAGATAAAACCAACTTTGATAAATTCCATAGGGAAAGTAGGATGTTCAACATGCTCAAGCATAAACCGATTATTATTTATTAGAGATTAGCAGTACGTGAATAAGCTGAATAAACAAGCAGGAGAACCATGAAAAATGCTTTTAAAAACAACTAATAAATGCTCAGTCTAAACTGGTTAAAAAGGGAAAACATATATAAAAAAACTAGGACAAAAATCAAAATACGTACAGTTCGGGAAAAAATTGTGAAATTACATACAAGATACACTATTTGGCTTCCAAACAAATATGAGCATGAGGTGAGTTAATCAAACTTGACAAGCAGTTTCAAAACGTTTTATTATTGCAAAGCCTGTGAAACAAAATTAAAGATCAGCGAATGACATAACCATGACAAATCATAAGTCCAGACAGCTCTGTCAAAGAAAATTGCAATTATATCTATGTACTCGTATAAAAATATGCATTTCGACCTCATGAAACTACCATTTTACCCATGACCCAAAATTGTATTAATAATAAAAAAGGTGTATCATAGCGATTAATTTGCCGATACAAATTGTACACTTAACAGAAGTTGATGATTAACGCATCTTTCAGAAAGACAGGTAATCCCTGACTTCCATTGTTCACGTTTCGTAACAGAAGACATCAAACAATTAAACCTAAAGAAATCGCAAAAAAGTATTAAAAAGATCTAACAAATTATGCATCTTTCAGAAAGACAGGTAATCCCTGACTTCCATTGTTCACGTTTCGTAACAGAAGACATCAAACAATTAAACCTAAAGAAAACGCAAAAAAATATGAAAAAAATCTAACAAATCAATTTGTAGTATGAATCATAATAAAGAATTTAACAAGAAGATACTAACCAATAAATCAATTTGAAGAGTGAATCACAAGTAAAAACCGACCAATGATTAAGGACGAATAAACAATAACTATTTGATTAATCAACTGGTGTCGGATTTATTAAAGGAAATAGGGAAGAGAAAAGAAAAGCTTAATTTTCAATAATTCCAGAAAAAAAAATCCACGAATCTAATCAACTGGTGTGGGATTTATAAAAGGAAATAGGGGAAGGGAAAAGAAAATCTTAATTTTCAATAATTCCAGAAAAAAAATCCACGAATCTAATCAACTGGTGTGGGATTTATTAAAGGAAATAGGGGAAGGAAAAAGAAAATCTTAATTTTCAATAATGCCAGAAAAAAAATCAACGAATCTATTCAAGAAAAACAAGGAATTGAGCCAACGCCATAAAAGTAGACAGTCAATTGACCTGTAAACTTCGAAAAAACCAGAACAAAATGCTCCAAGAAAAGAAAAGGCTACTTATAATAAAGAACAAAACACATTAATCAACCAATTGACAAACCAACATACTTACATGACTCATATAAACAAACTGCTGCAGATCTGAGGTAGCTTATCTCCGGAGATATCCCACCAAGGCAACCCCGAAGAATGGCAGCTAATCTACAACGAAAAAGGCAACTCTACGAAATTAACATATCCTTGTCTAAAACGACCCAAGTTCACATGGGAAAGAATTTATATTACGAACACCTTTTTAATGCATATAAAGGGCAAGATTGAACATGTCAATATTTTACCAAAAAGTAATATACCAATTAAATCCAAAAAAAATATAATTATACAATTCTTCTCCGACCATTAATTATACTTTAAGCAAAAGATGTCAAAATCTTATTTTGCAGATTTTTTAAAAAAACTGGTTATCTGCCACAAACCATAGTTTACTTTCTTTTTCTACTCTCAGCGAACCTGTGATCTACTACAAAGGAGAGATCGGTGTCGATACAGATCTACGTCCGCTTGTCACAGTCGGTGGCCTCTACGTTATTATAAGTCGAAAAACCCAAAAAAAAACAAATAAATAAATGGAAATTGGAAATGGTCCAAAAAGAATGGCCCATAAAAATTATTTATATATATTGTATATATATTTCCACCATAATGCATAACCAGTTGAAGGAAGAGACAAGGAAAAAACAATAAATAGAGAGCAGTAATGGTATGTTGGAATGTGAGCCTTATCCATCGTTATCAGGTCGTGATGCTCTCTCACGCATCCTCGCGTGTGTGAGGAAGAAATTGAGCTGACCTTTTCGTCGGTGGAGATTCCGATAAGCTTCAGCTGGGCTGTGTAGCCAACTACGCGGCGGCGAAATCTTATCCCGTTTCTAATTTAGCCCTAGTTCAATGATTTTCTGAGCTTTGACGCAAACAACTGGTACCGTATGGGGTTTTGTTTAAACTTACGTGGAATTGAAACTGAAGATAAAGATATATTTACAACTTCATCCAAATATCATTTGTCCTTTTCTTCTCTTTTTTTTTAAATTAAATTTATACGGTCCATAAAAATTTAAAATTTTAAAATATGTTATTTATTATGGTAGAGAAATTGATTTTTTTAAAACTAGTAAAATTAATTTTTACTAGTTACGTATGTTTCTCACACAAATCTTTATCTGTGAGGCGGATCGACCCTATCGATATTCATAATAAAAAATAATGCTCTTAGCATAAAAAATAATATTTTCATGGATGATCCAAATAAGATATACGTGTCACAAAACACGAATCATGAAACCGTCTCACACAAGTTTTTGTCTTTTTTAATTACAATTTTAGTCGTGTTTCAACATGATGTTGATGTGTTGTTGATATAACTTGACATGGATCCAAAATGAAATTGGCGTGTGTACTGTCACATCAGCACTCTACGTGAAAAATTGACGTGTTTGCTGCCATATCGGTACTCTAGGTGAAAAATAAGCTTGTCAAAATGGGTATGGTCCGCCCCGGTTAATCAACACAAAATGGCTATGTTCGTTTCGTCGCGTAAAATAAGTGGGTTAGGCTGGGTTGGCAATTTACCTTTCCACCTTGTCTTGAGGCGGGTTTTAGGCTGGCTAGTCTCGTCAGCCTCTTCTGACATATATGTCAAAAATTAAAAGATATGTGACAAAAATACGACCCAAAAAAGATCAAACTTGTAAAACAAAAAAAGATGAAAATTACAATTTACCTATAATTGTAGACATGATTTAATTTAAATTAGTTTAATGCCTGTGGATGATCTTAGTTTGTTAAAACTCGATTAGTTTTATGAGTATTGCCAACTAATTGTAATATATTATGCGTGGAGATCATCTTGTCTGCGTCATCGTGGCTAAATTGCTTGTAGTAAATAGTAAAGTTGTGAAAAAGAAAATAATAGCACAAACATTATTCTCGTGTTGCACGGAGAATGAATTAATTATATTATAGAAAAAAATTTCATAGCATCGTGTGGAGATAAATCAAATCTCTTAACTTTTACGTTGTGTGTGGAAATGGATGAATTTAGATTTGTTATGGAATTCAAATCTCCACAAATTTTAAATTATTAGGTCGAATAATGAATTTGAAATCGAAACATTAAAATTTACTTAACTAATATAAAATTGCATTTAGATAGAAGGATTTGAGTTTATTTGAATTTAAAAAACATGCATCAAATTCATTATTGGTGATACCTTAGGGATGAGCCCATCCAAATCGAGCTCACACCGGATCACGGGCCTCGACCCATCCCTAGCCAAGGTAGAAGGCTTATGACAAGCCTATGTATTCTCCTGTAAATACCATGTTTGAGTGTCCAACTCTTTCATATTCACTATATTGACTTTCAGCTGCACACTTAGATGCTCTCTCATTATATTATCAGTCTCTGACTTGAGCGTCGAAAGGGTTACGTCGGGACATCTCCCAGCCCCCTTCTAACGGTCTCTTTCGTGATTTCAGGTTTAGAGTAAATTCGAGGTCTATATTCTGATTAGTGTCATCTGCTAAAAACCGGACCCTAAATTTTCAATGAGCATCAATTATATTTATTTGGTTCAAAGTTATAATGAATGATTTGAAATCTCTCATGTTAACTAAGTACATTCTATGTTTCAATTTCAAATCGACTGCTCAATCTACTCATTTCAATTCTATAGATTTTAAATTCCCCAACAAATCCAAACGCATCAAATATACCGTCATTGATTCTCTCAATAGTTCACAATTATCGCGAACAAACATATTACTGACAATCTAAGAGATTTTAAATCATTCATTTTGATTTTAAATCAAATTGATATAATGAAATTGAGACGTGAAGTTGATATCAAATCTACTCAAACTTTTCAATTCAAACACAATTTTAATGTAATTTAATCGTTTTAAACGAAATCTCCAACAAATTTATTTGAACATTATTTTCCATTTTTAAAAAGTAGGACTATTATTGAAGTCATTGTCGAGTATCTATGACTTCTTATAATTTATATTAAAATTTTTAAATATAATATATTTTTCTATAAAATTCATCACGAAACACAAAATTATATTCTATATTATATTGACTATATAAAGTCTCGCGCAGAAGCCGATCAAATTATTGGCATTCTGACTTGTTTTAAAAAATTCGAGGTATTTCGAATTGTTTGCTGACTTTAATCTTAGACATAAAGAATTTTGAATAAAATATTTATAAAAAAAAAGATCTTTTGTCTAATGGTAACTCGTGCGCATAAATCAGACTCTTAATTGTCAAACAAAATATCCAATCAAAAAGCTTGCCCTATTTTAAGTTTAATTAGCTCATACTAATTTTTTAAATTATAAAAATGTCCGCCCTCTTTACTAACCACGCTAAGTCGAGCTGTAATTGATTTAGATTTCAACACAAGTATTTAATGTATACGATCATAAATATAAAATTAAAATTTATTTATTATATAATTTGCTTAAAATACAAGCATAAGATAATGTATGATAATTTCATAACTTTATATATTATTTTGGATTCACAGAGAAATATATCATTCAACAAAAATAATAATATGAAGTTAATCGTATAAACGCAAAGATTATATTTTTGGTCTTGTAATTAACACATTTTTCATTTTTTGATCTTATTGTAATCCAAGAGAACTGTCGAAACATTTAATATAGGTCGTTTTACATATTTGATTTGCACTGTTAGCAAAATTTACGATTGTGCTAATGGACATGCTACTTCGAATAGGTTTCCTCTCATAATATTTAATTTTTTTTAAACAATTTAGATAAAATTTGCTAGGGTCTTAAACAATCTCTAGATGTAAAAACAAAAAAAATAGACTTGTTCATAGCATATATAAGGGATTTGCAATTTTTTTGGTCTCCTCGAGATAATTTTTATATACCAAATGTGTGCATGAGTATTTAGTAGAGAGATCGAATATTTGACAACTCGAAACCATGTTATCGAAGGAAATGACACTAACAATAATGTGTGGGATGTTTAAAAAAATGCATACATATATTCCTCTACCTTATCTCATAAGCCAATTTTGTCGTACAAGTATCACTTCCGACCTGATTCATGAAAAAATATTATTTTATATCAAAAAATATGATTTTCCACTATAAATGTGAACTTGAACTCTACGCGTCTCGTGAATATAAATCCGTAAGATCATCTCATAACATATCTACCTTAAGAAAAAAGAAAATAAATCATATTGTATGATATCCTTTCTGGTTGATGAGATCCTACATAAGAGTAGCACACTCACACTATGAATCTCACATATCAAAATGAAGCTTGGACCATTTGATTTTGTACAAGAGTGCTAGTGATTATTGAACGTCATTTGATTACGGGTCTGAAATTCAGTAAAAGATACACATTATATTCATCTCATATTGTGATACCCTTGTCCCACATCGAAAAAATAAAAAATTTAAAATGAGTTTATAATGGCTTACAATGGACTTCTATAGCAACTTGGGTTAATCATTTTCGTAAAACGAGGACGAATACGAAGTAGTTGCTATAGGGGTCCATTGTACAATCACGCAGGCGCGGGCCCGGGCTCGGAACGTGACACATATGATATGATTTTTCAATAAAATATCTGTATCGTGTGAGAGTATAGATCAACCCAAAATCGAAAGCAAAGGACACCAATAAATTTCATTGTCATCTTTTATTAATGTCCACACATTAGAATAAGTTTGCTTCGAAAATACAACAATTAATAATTTTTCCAAATTGAATGCCATTAAAAATGATTTGAAACCGACGAATTACACGTAGCATAATAAACATCGACATGTTTAAATAAAATAAATAAATAAAAATAATACGTGGCTTTGGAAATTGTATGTGGTGAATCAAGGTGTGGTTCACAATTTTGAAAGTTACTTTTGAACCTCAAAATTCAATATTGGCCATAACAATTTATTGTGGTTCTTAATTTGTTCAATTTTCATTCTAACCCTATTCTCTAAATATCAAGTCCTCTAAGAAAAAAGTCCCATCAGTTGAAGTTGGGTCACCCTTTTTTACGATAACATGTTAAAAAATCTCAAATGAAAATAAGCCACTAATCACGGTCCATCATAAATAAGACAAGGTTCAAATGAATGAGTGGATCTCATGTGAGACCGTCTCATGGATCCTAATCTGTGAGACAAGTCAACCATACCCATATTCACAATAAAAAGTAATACTCTTAGCATAAAAAATAATACTTTTTCATGGATGACCCAAATAAGAGATCCGTCTCACAATTACAACCCGTGAGACTGTCTCACACAAGTATTTGCCCAAATAAATTTGGAGACCGATTCATAGGTTAGTTTATGTTACACTGATATTGTTCCTCACTCTATTAGAATACTATTAGATCATGTGGTTCTCTCGTTTTTTTATTGAATGTTGACATGTATGTTAATGATCAAATTACTAATATTTGACCACATCATAGAGAGAAAAATATTTCAAGTGTAACGTAGAATAATATGATTCGTAGATAAATGGGGATAAAATGAGCACGATGAACCCCAAGTGAAAGTTCCGAACGAAATTATAAATCAGTGGTGTTTGAAACCGAAATAATATGACTTTGTTCGAAGTTTTGTATAAAAACGAAACAAATCGTAGTTAAAAACCCCTACTATAAAGATATTGTCAAGGGGCAAGATGTTCAAGCAAACATCCGAGACGTTTCGTATATTCCTTTAATTTGGGTAAAATAGATCCAAATGGACGGACCAACGGCCCATTTTCCATCAATTTGGGTTAAATATATCAAAACATACGGACCCACGACCGGTGACCCGTCATTTATTTTAGCAAAAACTTGTGCGAAACAGTTTCATGTGTCGTATTTTGTGAGACAGATATCTTGTTGGGTCATCCATGAAAAAATATAATTTTTTACGCTAAGATTATTACTTTTTATTTTGAATATCGGTAAGATTGATCCGTCTAATAGATAAAGATTCGTGAGACTGTCTCACAAGAGACCTACTCACTTATTTTTGGATGGCCGTCATTTATTTCTAAAAATATTTAATGCTATTAATCATCAAACAATTATTTCTTTCTCCACGTGATTAATTGTTTTGTGGTGGTGTTTCTAATAGTCTAAAACGAAACTAAGGGTGTTCAAAACCATACAATAAAATCAAGGTACGAGATTACTTGAGAAGGGGAAAAAATTACGAGTGAGTCTCATGTGAGACCGTCTTACGGGTCATAATCCGTGAGACGGGTCAACCCTACCCATATTCACAATAAAAAGTAATACTATTAGCATAAAAAGTAATACTTTTTCACGGGTGACCCAAATAAGAGATCCGTCTCACAAATACGACCTGTGAGACCGTCTCACACAAGTTTTTGTCAAAAATTATATCCTTTTCTACGACGGGAAAAAAGTAAAAAAAAAAAAAACATGTCATTTTTCATATTTTTTTTTCAATTTTAATTATTTTTTCGTGATACGACGTGTTATGCTATATACGTACTTCTGTATATATATATTTTTCTTTGGTTTTTTCAACGGAAAATGTACTCCCGTAAACAATTTCTCCAAAAATTATTAGAGAAATGACTAAAACCAAATTTGGACTGAACAGAAGACCAAAATCCCTAACTACGATCTGTAGAAGTATGGTTAAACTTCTTCTTCAAGTTGATTAAAATCTAAAACAAAATTATTGCTTTCCACAATGGGCCTTATATTGGGCCGGTTGCAGCTTTCCTAAATGATGGCCCACAATGCACAACCGCTGGTGCAGGTTGGTATCAGGATCCAATTTAACCCAATTGCAACAGCCTCCAAAGACAGAGAGGGATGAACGTATTTGAATGAGTGAAATACGTGAATGTATGATCGATGATTATGAGTTCCATTTTTATATACAAACACTTTTTTAGACACGCTTATCGTACATGATTTGTTCAAATGAATTTTTTTGATAGCGTAATTTGTACACTATTGTATTAATCCGAATATTTATTCAATACACATCGAAATTTTAGAAATGTGTTATATTTAAATGACAAAACGTATGTGAGACGGTCTCACGGGTGATTATTTGTGAGACGGATATCTTATTTGGGTTATCCGTGAAAAAATATTACTTTTTATGCTAAGAGCATTACTTTTTATTGTGAATATCGTTAGGATTGACTCGTCTCACAAATAAAGATTCGTGGACCGTCTCATGAATTCTTATCCCACTTCTCATTTTGATATATGTTATAAAAGCATTAATCTACACACACGTGTGTGTATATATATATATACACACATAAATTTTGATATATTGTTTATAAATTGTGTTCATCTATGTACTCATCAATGAGTTGATACATCTATTAGATGTGATGAAATATATCAAAATTGTATACAACACGTGAATGTTTTTATTGATGGACATGACGGTTGATAGACATCATTGCAATATATACATATACATACACATACGTGCCACGAAATTTCCAATGCAACCGAAATGTCGTACAAGTTCCTCCATTTCCGTGGATAACTTCAGCATATCAAAACAAATCACAGCAGAATTTTTCACGTCTCTTGTTGCTTATTAACAAGCAATATAATAATCACGTTAATTTCGCTGTATAACGTTTCTGTTTGAATCATCGAACCACGCCAAAATAATTTACTCGGTGGAAGGGAAAAAATCATATATTTCCAAGATTAAGCCATGCCATCCACGGATTCTTCCTCTTTTCCCGATTATAATCTGAAACACCCGAGTGATCATGGCCATCTTGAGAGGTTACTGCAATCCGCCAGTCCATTCCTTCGGGAAGAGCTCGAAACAGTCGACGCCAACCTCCCTCGTCTGATATCGGTGTTGCGTGCCGCTGGAGCTGGCGAGTGCTGGCACAAGCACGGCAGCTTCCTCCACCACCTACTCGGCGTTTACCGCATACTCAAGCTGTGGGGCGCCCCTGATTCCGTCTGCCTTTGTGGTCTGTTCCATTCCGCCTACTCGAACTCGTACGTAAACCTTGCTATATTCCCCCCTTCCTCTGTAGGCAGAGACACCGTTCGGGGTCACGTTGGAGACGCCGCGGAGCGACTGATTCATCTTTTCTGCATTGTTCCCCGTCAGGAAATTATTCATGACTTTCTCCTCTTTAAATACACTGATTCGGAACTCGTCGAACACCTTAAACTGTCTGAGATCTCTCTCAAAAAGATTAACGAAGGAGAAGAAGTAGAGGAAGAAGAGTGCTGGAGGGTGAAACTGCAGTCCCTTTTGCCTGCACAAGGCATAAATGTGAAGCACATCAAGACAGGTGAAGATGTGTTGGTGTCCAGGAGAGTGGTTGCCGTATTTCTTCTGATGACAATAGCAGATTTCAGCGAACAATTGTTCAGTTTCCAGGATATGCTATTCGAAAATTCGGACGGCCGGCTCGAGTTCACTGGCAACAATACTGTCCTATCTTTGTGGCCAGCTGATGGGAAGCCTGGACTGTGGATGAATTCCACATCAAGAATGGCTGCAATTTACACCCTGATTGTCCGGGAAGAAGAAATGATCAAACAAATGAGTGGCTCTAAATATGAATCTTCACCTAGAGATGAGGACTTGGAACTTGTAATTCCACCAGTTTTTGAGGGCTGTACAAGGATTCTCGACGCAAGTGAGCAGATTGTTGCGAGAGATTTGTACTGGGAAGCCATCTGCAGTGATGGGAAAATGGAACTTGAGAAAGTGGAGGAGTTGCTGTTGGGATGCGTGGAGAAGAACCCTTTTGTAGGTGAAGCTCACATAGTCTTGGGACAGGTTTATTTGGGGATGAAGCGGTTCGAGGCTGCGGAGGCCGCGGCCCAGAGAGGGCTGCGATTGATTGTAGAGTGGGGAAGTCCATGGGATAAGAGGATGTCCTGGCAGGGATGGATAGCTTGGGGACGAGTGCTGCTGATGAAGGCCAAGGAGAATGCGTGGCCTGACAATCCTTGGGGAATTCTCAACTTGGGACTTGTCAAGTGAAATTTGCCCATCCATCCAAGTGTCTAAGCCAACAAATTAAGATGTTTTTAGTGACTTGTTAAAAGATTTGTGCTTTTCGGTGAGTTTGGTTTTGAATTACTTGTTTATCACAAGTTAAATAAGTTTCTAATCTGTTACTTCTCTTTCTGTATATGCTGTGGCTTATAAAGTTGGCAACTTGTGAGAAATCATAACGTGGTTTCGTGTTCATTCTACGCTTAATTTTAAAAGCTCACACTATTTCACATGACTTCTCATTCAACTCAATATGAGATCTCTGGCAACTTCACGTGAAGGAGTCACGAGTAGACGTCGACAAAATAAGTTTTACCCAAAAGTAACTTTTTTTTGGCAATAACGAAATTGCCAAAGTCCTACCATGTATGGCATTCTCCATAATTGCTTCAAGGAAAGGTCTCCCAAATTATACATTCCTTTTATGATTTATTGACCAACTCTCTTAGCTGGTCACTCTCGGTGACTTTATGACAGCAAGAAGAAAAAAGCAATGATAACAAGATAGAGTGAGTATTAAAATTGTCCACTGGCAAAGAAAGATTTTCAAAACATTTGTTGTTTGCTCAAATATGATCTGGGAAATTTAATAAGAAAGCGACTCTTCGATTTGATCGTCCAACAAAAACGAAGTGACATTCCACTAGGAACAACAACCAAATCTCAACGTTTGAGTCACATTTACATTTACAAGCCAATTACATGATTAAAAAAAAAACATCAAAAGAAGAAATGATAAATTACACATTTTTTTATGTATTAAAGCCAAACTTAATTTACCTTGAAAAAGGAAGAAAAAAGGTGCAAATCATAGATACTATTTGTTCACCACTTAGTTGAATAGCATTTTGTAGCTCTTCCTGCACTGAGGTGAGGCTGGAAGGTTTTCACGACTTCCTCATATGTTGGTCTCTTGTAATCTACTGCCTGAAACAAGCATAGTTTACACATATATTCGTTAAACTCCCCTTACATATTTGATTCCTAATAAAAATGGGTAATGATCGAGATAACAAATTGAAATATACCTGCTCGACTACTTCCTCAGGGAGAGCCCATTTCCATTCTGAGAATTCAGGGTCGGTTTCACCAGTTGCTAAGTTAATCTCACTCTCATCACCTCCAAATCTCATAAGAAACCTGTGGAATCGTCAAAGTATAGCCGGTGCTAAAAATATTAACTTGGAGTTAGTGGAATGTCTTTGTTTAGCTTCTGACCAGAGTCTTAGATATCAAACTTGATGTATAGTAAAAGACACAGGCTTCAATAGAAATATATATCCCAGCAAATAAGAAATGTATACTCAATTTTTTCGTACTTATTGATGCAAAGCATACACTGACCATTTTTGAGCCTGCCCATGCCATTCTCCGCCCCAAAGACGATTCACTTTGGCTTTCACAGCAGGTGGGAAGTCGTATGTCAACCATTCTGGAACCTGAAAATTCATAAATCCAAATATGCATGAATATATTGGTTGTGTAATGCTGATTGTAAATCTATGTATTCGTCGGTATATATATTTTTGAAGGAGTATTAGTCAACATTTTTTGGTGAAAAGAAACTTCATTAGACAGACAGACCTCTGCTATTATTTCAGCAGATACTACTCCTGTTTCTTCCTTTAATTCTCTAATTGCAGCAGACTTTGGGTCCTCACCTTCTTCAATACCACCCTGAACATAAAGATCATAGAGGCATAAAATCTTGAAGACATATATCTAGAATGACACATTAGATGCAAGCGTCTATTTCATCTATTCGTTTTTAAAACAATCATAGTTATTAGAGGCGGAGAGCATAATAAAGCGCATTGGTAGTATGGTACTTCTTAGGCGCAACAGAATCTATTTCATATATTCGTTTTTAAAACAATCATAGTTATTAGAGGCAGAGAGCTTAATAAAGCGCATTGGTAGTATGGTACTCCTTAGGCGCAAGGTTCAAGACACGGGACCCGGTACACTCCTTATGAAAAAGATGCGCGCGGAGCATATTATTTTAAGATCGAATTTTAAACCAATACTT
Organism: Primulina eburnea; assembly: GCF_022965805.1. NCBI lineage: Eukaryota > Viridiplantae > Streptophyta > Magnoliopsida > Lamiales > Gesneriaceae > Primulina > Primulina eburnea. The sequence goes on along the minus strand of NC_133106.1, from coordinate 32,061,994 downwards.
GATAATAAAACAGATACTCGGTACTCCATAAAGGATCTCATTTCACTTTGGGATACCTATTCTTACGTTAAGCCTTTGATGCGTACCAATGTGTGTGATTCACAACCAAGGCACAAGCTTCGTGGGAGGGCTGAGCCTCGACTTGTGTCTAGGCAACTATGAATAAATCAACCTGTTATCATAAGTCGGACTCTTTCCATGCAAATAGCAAGCGAACACTATAACCGTTGAACATAAAAGAATCAACTACAAAGAGTGGAGTTGGATGTCAAATCCAAAGTAAAACATCACCAATTGAGGACGAATGAGATGTATGACATAGAAACAACAGATCATAATATATCAAACAAACAATGCAGCACCTGAGGCATCTGCCATGCTCCCGGAACATTCAATCTAGAAGCCACGAACACCTGGAAGCCAATAACAAATGTTTTAGCAACTAGCTCACTACATTTTCCCGACACAGAACATGTCTTAACAGATACAACACTAAATCTGAGGATTATAATGCCAGATAGCAGATCCGGGCTAGAAGGAAAAAAACTTGATAATATACTAGTAAATACAGTACTATAATTGATACTCGGTTGGTTGCATTATATCATCTACTATCTATTTTAGTTAATTACTGTATACAAATTGTTTCCTAATTGTCCTTGAGTGTCATGATTCATATGTATACTCTCGTTCAAAAAGCTACTACTGTAAAAACCAAAATCATATTAAATTCACGATTCCCATTTAAATTCATCCATCGAACTAAACAAAGAAGAGAGAGAACAAGCACTCCAGCATATTACAGTGAGTTAACACACACACACACACACACAAAAACATTAAAAGGCGCTCTTCTGAAACCTCAGAAATATATTAAGTGGTGAACAAAAGCGAAACCTATGCAAGATGGCTTTTCCATCGCTATCAAAGAATTAACTAGAAGCAGTAAAAAAAGGTTGACTTTTGTTAATAAGAGGAAAAATAATACAAATCCTTGCTTGAAAATTGTTCAATGAGAAACATATATATATACATATAAAAGATTCGCCACCCTTCGATTACACTGAGTAATCGAACAAAACCCAGGAAAAAGAAATCATTTTTTCATCACAGAAACGAAACAAACAACCCAACAAGATCAGAATAAAAACCAACACACAACAAACCAAATCGATAAACCAATTTCTTTTCCTCTCGAAAAACCAACGAACGCCCGAGTTTCTTACCATATTATCATCATTGATGAGACAGACTCCGACGTTGGGGCGGTAACCCGGAGGCAGACCCTCCATTGATTATGCTAGTTCTTTTTTTATTTTCTTTTGAAAAATGAAATTGGTTTGAACTTTGAACGAGAGAATTTGTTGGGGGGGTGAAAGCAAAACCAAATCACTATCAGAATATAACTTTTAGCTGAAAGTCAAACACATTCATATGTATGTATGAGTTGGGATGAGGTGATGATGACGATGTGCGTGTGTTTGTGTGTTGTCTCTCTCTTATCGTGCGCCTCCAAGTCCAAACCTTTGGCATTTTCTACAGTAATGTCTGGTGAGGAGGGGCCCTGGCCTATCCATTCGTACAGATTGATTACTCGGTTGTGAATAATTAAAAATTATTTTCAGTAATTTATATATTCAATAGTCGAAATATAATAAAATAAAATTATGCTTGCCATATTTTCTGTCTTTATTTATACTTTAATTGAAAATAATTAAATAAAATATGGAAAAGAAATGATAAATATGGTTAATGATAGGTCAATCTTGCATTAAGGTGATTTCAATTATTTTTATTCATTCTCATAAGTGAGATATAAAAAAAGACAAAAATTTTTGTGAGACGGTCTCACGGGTCGTATATGTAAGACGGATATCTTATTTGGGTCACACATGAAAAAGTATTACTTTTTATGCTAAAAGTATTACTTTTAATTGTGAATATGGTAGGGTTGATCCGTCTCACAGATTATGATCCGTGAGACGGTCTCACATGAGACTTACTCATAAAAAAATTTATCGACCTCATATGTAAGAATAAATATGAATCGTTGAATTAGTAAATATCTCGCGAGATTGTCTCAAGAATCTATTTTCGTGAGATGGGTTGATCTGATTTATGTTTAAAGTGAAAAATAATACATTTGATATAAAAATAATAATTTTTTATGAATAGAGTCAAGTAAGAGATTTTATCTAAAACCCGATCGTGAGACAATCTTGTAGGATTTTTTGTGTTGTTGAATATATATGTTTTGGCCAATTCCCCGAAGATGATTGAACTCGATTTAATGAAAGGTATGTAAAACAAGATATTATTGTTAATTAAATCATGTCAACGAATAGTTTAGTTTTTTTTTTTAGTCAAAATGTCGATTTATCTCTTTGTATTGTATTTTTTTTTCCCATCCTGGAAAATTGGATATAATATATTTTCTTTACAATAAACCTTAATAAAATTATGGATTCTTAAACTTGATCAATGATGATATATAATAAAATTATCAAAAATGAAATAGGGACCATTTGATTTTTTTAAAACTTTAAAGAGTAGGTCTCATGTGATGTGGTCTTATAGATCTATATCTATGTAAAGAATTGATCTGGTCTATATCTAGGGGTGGGCGCGGGCCGCGTTTTCGGGTACCCGACAAGTCGGGTAGTAAATTTGACTGCCCGACACCAACCCGATCATTTCGGGTACCCGATAGAATGATCGGGTATTTTCGGATACCCGGAAAAAAACATTTTTTTTAAATTTTTTTGAAAGAAAAATATATAGTTTTCACATTTCACAAAAAATCACATCATTATATCGAGTTATGACTAGTCATTATATCACATTATGACTAGTAAATTAAAAAACACATGTATTTTTCAAATTTCACAAAATATAACGTCATTATATCATTTTATGATTAGTCATTTGTCATTATATCGGGTTGTGACAAGCCACAAAAAAATACATGTATTTTTTAAATGAATAGACGTATAGACCCTTAAATTTTTTTATTTTTTTTAAATTTTCGAGTATCCAAATCCGAAAATATTTTGGGTAACGGGTACCCGACAAACCCGTTTTTTCAAAAATACCCAATCCGATCGGGTCGTATCGGGTACCCGATACCTGAAAATAAACGCCCACCCGATTTTCGCACTTGTGAGAGAAGTAACCCTAATGTGTGCCCTTTTTCGATCCATCGTTCAGAGAGTGGAGGAAATAATGTTGGGCCTTTTGTTATCTCCGATGAAGGGTATTACTGGAAATAAATATTGGGGTTTGGCATGGATTTATTCACCCTACTTTAGTGAAACGTAGTCCATTTCATAGGAGATTGAGTGGGTTTATATAAAAACATACCAAACGATGGTTTAGTTTAGGGAAAAAAAACCACAATCACACTTAATTTGTTGGTGTACTGTTTTCTCGTACCTACATAGTAGCGGTAAGTTTAAAAATCGTGTTTTGACAATCAAAATCCCCTTAAGCGTCGTATGGTTTAAATCATAAATATGATGTTTAGAATAATTTATCTTTGCATATTCAACATGTCGGCTCCAACTATTCTTGATTTTAAATATCACAATGAACAGATATACTAAATCTTTCTTCTTCTTATTAGGTCCACGATCAGAAATTGTGTCCCTTAAATAGATCGTACTAGAGATCTATACAAAATTTTTTTTGATAATCGATCGTTGAAATTTAAAATTCCGATAGTCTGCGACGACAGCAAGACAACGATGCAGTGGAAGGTAGTCGACTAAATCCTTACAAGGAGGTGGTCGAATTTTGTGAGGAGGGAAAGAATTGTGAACTTATTATAACATGTATCGATAACCAGACATTATCGTTGTATAGAGGGTACAAATCTCATTCACATAATAAAAATAGAAAATTTCGAATGACAAAATTTCAACCGATCCATTTTCGCCTTATCGTTGTATGGAGTGTATAAATCTCGTTCACATAATAAAAACTGAAAATTTTGAACGAAAAAATTTCAACGGATCCATTTTTGTCATCTGTCAGTTTTGTGAACCACTTCACTAAAACAAATAGTTCCACTATATCACTTAATTAGGAGTTAATCTAGCTTGCACAACTTCCATTAAATAGAATCAATTTATAAACTACTTTATAAGCAATTGTTTTGATCGTCATCAAACTACAGTCGCCAAATTTAACTCCTTGAATGTTATTATGTCAATGAGAACACATAATCCAATACTTGTGTGACTTTCAATGATTCAGGAATACAAGTAGTAGTGGGTTCACGACTTCATGTAATTCAAAACAACGTTGGTTCCTATTCGGGCTTACTCCAGTTAGTCCTTTTTTCATAAACCTCTTGATAAAAAATGTCAGAATTGAAGTCTGATTGCGCCCATCAAATTAGCAGGATCACCTCATGACCCCTAGTTATCACTGATAGTGCATGCAAGAATCTTAAATCATGGTTAGCGTACAATACGGTATTTTCTATTCATATATCCTGATCGAATCTACAACCATTAGTATATCAAAAGCTGCAAACTAATTCAATAACGATGCGATGTATCTTTGAATAATAATAGTGACATTATGTGTACTATTAGGGAAACCTCTTTCCAGAATGCATATGTGTTACTATGCCAGAAATTTCTTAAATCATTAACTCATCATACCACATATAATATCTTCACCCATGGGTGATAGGTGAATACTCGACAACGATACATTGACTCCTACGTATTTCGAAACTTGATCCAAATTCGCCACCCGATAATTCTCAATAGAGTAGGTAAACGGATCAAAGTGCATGCTAGTACGTAAAGCCTTGACGTTTTTCCCGTCAAATGACTAATGATGTAGAACTATAATCGCGGACTTTTCTACTCGACAAGTAGTAACGAAAGTTCGATGGAAGGTTGTTCAATACATCATCAAATGATTATCATTTATATGAATGGACATCTTCATGTCCTTAACAATTCAAATGAAGTTTACATAATAAATACTAGTCTCAAACTCGAACGACCTTTATCCTTATTTTAGACGGCTGAATCGACTAGGAACCAGTTTACAATATAATGTACGCTTCTTAATGAGTTTCATGATATCATGTTGAGAGGTAGACTTTATGATATCTATTGTATATTCATGGTCTTGCATTTTACACTTTATATTAAAAAAATATTGACAGGCTGGACCACGCTACCAAATACGACTCGTCTTACTAACTTGTTTTTAGTTTTATCTCTTAGCAGACGAAGATCCACTGAAGTGGTGTAAGGTCAGCCCACAGACAAACTTTTTCTTTGGTGCAAACACTATTTATTTATTTTGATAACAAACATATGTATATATATATATATGTATGTCTATATATATATATATATATATTGATATAATGGACATGATAGAGATGAAGATATGCATTACATGATTGTGGAAAGTGGGAAAAAATTTAAAAAATTTCAAGTGGGGAAAAGTTATGGCATAGAAAAAGGAGGGGTTGACTTTTGATCCCTTCGAGAGTGGAACGAAGCATCTAACATTATAATTAATAATGCTATATTTTCTTATTTAAATAATATTAAGTACAATTCAGGTGCCTCCAGTTCTGAAAATTCTACTTTTGCTTGATTTCTTGATTTGTTTCGGTCGTCACACTATATATATATATATATATATATATATATATATATATATATATATATATATATATATATATATATATATATATTTTAAATAAAAATATAATTGGTATTTGATAAACTTCAAAAAATTTAATTTAGCAAAATAAAGTTAGAAATCTAATGATTTTTTTGAATGGTACTTAAAAAAATAATAAGAAAAAACTAAAATTAAATGATAAATGGTAAAAAAATTTAGAGCAAATTTTTTTATATAAATAAATAAATAGATGAAAAAGTGTGTAAATAGTTTCCATGAATTGGTTGGGCTTTTGGGCTTTGAATGACGAGAGCCCAAACAAACACTGTTTTCCATACTTCAGCTTCAAATATATTTGCATACCTAAGATACTAGACACCTGGAATATTCTCAACGATGAAAATTGTATTTATTTTTTGAATCATAAAGTACACCAGCATTTCAGCACATATGTGTGAAACAGTGATATTATACAAATTTATATATGTTCAAACACTCGTCTCTTTATCAAAAGTTATAACTGAAGATAATAACACAACACATGTTTTAAATCACATGACATTTCAAACGTCATGGTTTCCCCGTAAAAATAATTAATGTTTTCCAACAATCATATTCTTAATAGTTGCATTTCTTGAGATCCATATGAATCGAATATATGAACTTGAGTCTCATATCAATTGTAAGATTAAGTGTTTGTTATTGTACAAAAAAAGTTATAGCTAATGTTAATGATGCAATTCAAATATTTTAAACTGATTATCAGGTCAAACCCCACGTTTATGTCGCTATCTCAACAAGAAAATTATGGACTCCCAGTGAAAATAAATTTAAAAAATGATATGTTATTTTACATAAATGTGAAATAGTGACTATTTTTTTCTCCTTTAAAATAACATTTTTAAGTTATAAAAAATTAACGTGAGACGGTATCATAGAGTTAATTTTATGAGACGAAGATCAATCTCAACACAATCATGAAAAAAAATTATTTTATATGTTAAAAGTTTTAATTTCCACTTTTAGTGTGAATAGTTGACCCGTCTTACGAAAATAAAGCCGTCATGAAATCATCCTACAAAATATCTAATCTAATAAGTTAAAAGAGTAAATATGAGTTATCTTAAAAAAAATGAGACAAAAATAATTCATTACCGATGGAAGAAATTAGGTAGTGATAAAAATTTGAAAAATAAGGCCATTTTAAGCTAATCCAACCCGAAATGGATTCGTGAGATTTTGGGACGGGACGAGTCCTGAATTTAGCCAAACTTGATTCAAATATGTCTCGTTGCCATATCTAGAATAAGAAATTAAGATTATTTAAGGAAAAGTAGAAAAAGATGTCATTGTTAAGAATTTTTTTACTTAATACTACTATTTTTATAATCGGATCGGGAATCCAACTGGTTTGTCTTGAAAAACGGTTTAACCGGATCAACAATAAGAACGAAAACAAATATATCATATAAAATAATAATAATATAATATATTTAAATTATAAAGATTTTAAATGTGTATATAAATAATAAAAAAAATATTTATACAAGTTTAAAATCTAAACATACGTATAAGATGTATATAAATATACAATTTTTTTTTACTAAAATTTAAAAAATAATTAACTATATACATAAATCAAAATATTAATTATAAATATATTTTTAAAAAAAAAAACAAAAACAATGAATTATATCATTAATAAAATAATTTTTTAACTAAGTCTAATCCCAAATAATCGCTTATATATATAACAAAATATTAAATTCAAGATTTTTTTTTTCAAAAAAAAAAAAGTAAAAAATTTCGGAAAACGATTAAACGGGCTCATAGTTGGTTCAACCGACTTTGATCGAGTTTGATTGGTTTTGAACGCTAAAATGACTTTTGTGTTTTTCAGACTGGATTCGTGATCAGTTCTCGATCGAACTTGTCCGTCTCCGGTTCTGAAAACACTTCTTAATATTAATATTAGTGTCTTTAGTAATTGTGTGCATATATATTAAATATTTTTAGCGTTAAATAATTTTTGGGTAAAAAATATAAAGATTATTTTAAAGAATTTTTATAATAATTTCTATGATAACAAAAATAAATTTTAACCCATGTGAAATAAATTTTGGATTGTTCCAAAAATACAAGTAAATCAACCATTTTTATTATATTATCATAATTTAAATTTCAAATGGGTAATAAATGTAAATTTCAAATGGGTAATAAATGCACTAGTCAGTTCATTTATTTTCGAAGACAGATCAAGTGCTTTTATTTGTACATTCTACATATTGCCCTTACAACATAGCACAAACCCAAACAACATAGCCAAAATGTCACATCTTTTCTAACTACCTCCAAACTGTTTATGCCTTGACTCGAACATGACTGGCCAATCCAAAACATCGACCCGTTATCTAAAACAACATTTCAAAGGACACGAACATCAGATAAAAATCGAAAACCCTGTTACTGATTTTTCGTCGGAAGGAACTCGTAAAACTCGTTAGGAGCGAATGCCATCCCTATGCTCGAACCATCGTTATAAATTTCTTCCTCGTCGTTAATCTCTTCCTCGGTGGTGCGTAGGGTGCTCGAACCATGGCTCTTAATTGGAAACAGCAGGAGAGTTTGGTTCCTAATCTCATAATCTTTGGGAGGCAATAATAAGCTAATATTTATTAGGTTCAAGGGCTTTTCATTTTCTTGACCTGGATTAGTATCTTCTGAAATAACAACATTTTTATTTATAACATTATCAGTACTGTTGTTAGAAGGGATGCAAGAAGATAGGTCCAATTGCCAGCAAGTTTGTTCATTCTTTGCCTGTTGCTGCAATCCCCTCTGATCCAATTTTGTCCATTCTGCTGCATGCAAAGACACAGAATCCTAAAAAGGAAACAAAATTAAATTCAATGTAATATGAAAAATAAAAAAGCTGAGTGAATTTTACACTTTGTCCCACACATTCTAACCCTTTTAAATAGCAACAGACCCAACAGAAAGCATACAATGTAGCTTTTTAGACCCATTCTTTCCTCCATCGTACAAACCCCACTTTTCTTTTCTTTTCTGTATTTTTCTTTCGTTTTGGCATTCATTCGTTTGACCTTCGTACAATTTAATAATCTCATAATAATGCTTCTGGTCTTGTCTTGTAAGTACGTAGTACCCTTTTCTTAACCAAGTCAGAAGTTGAGTTTTGTGCAATCTTATTGATAAAATATTACAATAGACATGCTAGATCCTAAGGTACAGGGGCGATTGAGCTGTCTGGATCATATAATTAGTCAAATAAAAGGGAAACAAACTAAAAATTTACTTTAAAAAATATTTTGAAATTCTGCTATTTTTTTAATTACAAATGTGTTGTATGTTGTACCTGGGAGGGCGTGCTGCTGTCGTTTGAGAAGGTACTGCATTGCTTTTTAACATGGTGCAATTCAGTATTTTCTCGGCTGCAGCCTGCAAACAAATTAAGTTGGTACTGATTGATTGATTGTTTTTTAATAAAAAAAATTGCTATCTATATAGTAAATGTCATTAATAATTTTATTATCATGAGATTTTTTTTCTCTGATATTTCTTTTTTAACGTATCATAAAAACATTAATTACACTTTTGACTTTATACATTGATGACCAACTATCTATCCGACATTAAACTTCATTAACAAAACTTTAACTAATCAATTTAAGTTTTGAGCTTCCCTATATCGTATAATTATTTACATATAAGATCGTATAATTGAAATTGACCAAGCTTTCTCGTGTTACATCAAAGACCCAAAAACAGTTCACATGAGTTTATATATTTTTCTAGTGAATCCCACATGACCCAAATAATCGAAGGCAGAGTTAGGATTCGGACAGTGCGCTTACGGTAACAAGAACCTAGACTAAAGATATAGGTAAAAAAAACCCACGAAAAGGTAACAATATGCAGGATTTACCTGTTTGTTGGAATTCGATGGCATCAGCATGATTTGACATTTTACTGGCATGCAACTCAAGCTGACGTCGTTTCTTTTGCCTCTCCCGGGCTTTATGATTTTGAAACCAGTAAAATACATTCTTGCCTTCGATTTTACCAAATCTTCTCAATTTTGCTGCGATATGTTGTATCTGTTGAGCCGATGGAGTTCTGATCCCGCGTCTGTAGAGTTCTTCAAGCGCCTGCAGTTGCTCCGGCGTCGGGTTCCATCTCGGGCTCACCAATGGAACCCTATTGATTTCCCTTTTCATCCCATAGTCGTCGCTCAGCTCACAACCTAAGATTAAATTATTATATTATAAATGAATCATACATGTTCAAGAATTTTTCAAATTATATGAAAAATAACTCCAAACTTTGCATACTTATGGGTTGGCTCCAGGCAATGATATTTGTGTTGGTGCAACAACAAGAACTTGGCAGCGCAGAAAATACACAATTCATCGTCGTGGCGGCGGGCGCGGCGGCGGTTATTGGCTTTGGAACTAGAGGCCGCAGTTTGCGCCCGATCGATACCTTTAAATCTTTGACATGTTCATGATCATCACAGTCTACCATCCACATGTTACGTGTCGTTCTCGTAAATTTGTGAGAGGTTTAGGTGATACAATGAATAGGATGGGTTGGTTAAAACTATGCGTGTAAGTCTATATATATATATATATAAAAAAAAATATAATTATATATATATAGAGAGGTTGCTATTAAAGTGAGATCTTCAAGGCCAACATTTATGGACAGTAGGGCCTAATTTCTGAAATCGAGAGATAAAGACATAACAAGTTAACAGAGACGAAGAACGTAGATTGAGAAAATGAGAGGGAGTGATTTTCTTGGTTTTATAATAAAGAAAACAGTTGGGGGGAAAAACTATAAGAATTTATGCAATCATTTAGTGAGAGTCATCTCCATAGAATTAATTAATATTTATTTTGTGATGATGGTTTGTTTCAAATGTCTAATTAAGTGCATGTTTCCATTACCATAACCTCTATAAATCTCATCATATTAATGCGATTCGTTCATCTTCAATCCATCTTAAGCTCAACACTCCCGCACTTTCAGGGACGGATCCAGGAATAGGAGTTGGGGTGGGCTTGAACTCAATATGATAAATTATATATTATTAAAAAAAAAGTACATTATATCGTTCAACGAAGTTGTGCCTTACGGGATTTTAAAACATAAAATTCATCAATAATAGAATTTACATCAATATGTTTAGCTAAATCTCGTTCAATATAGAGTATCAAACAATCGGCAAGAAAGTCATCCTCCATTTTATTGCGAAGTGCCGTCTTCACATGCTTCATTGCTGAAAAAGCCCGTTCAATAGTGGCAGTAGACACAGATAATGTCAAAACAAGATGAATCAATCTTGTCAACATAACATAAACACTTGACCGTCCACTCTCGGTCAATTGCTGACACAACTCAACAAGTGTAGAAACCTTTAAATTCTGCATCACATCGAGTTTATAAATGTATCAATGCATATTTCAAAACAACAATTTCTTGATCTGTGAAATCTCCAGGATAAAACTTCTTCGCAAGCTTGCAAATATCATCACTGTTAAATGAGTCAAATGAATTTTTAGGATCTAAAGCTATACTAAGAGAAAGAAGTTTCACCGATGACTCATTGAACCGAGTATTTAACTCCATCAAAATGAAATCTATTGCTGCATTAAAAACATCAAAGTGGTAATGATGTTCTATTGAATAAACCGTCGCTAATTAAAACCACCGATCCACCTTTTTTTTATTTTTTAATAATTTAGCGACGGTTTTAGCAATAACCGTCGCTAATATTTGCGACGGCTTTTGATAAAACTGTCGCCGATCCAATCGGCGACGGTTTACTAACACCGTCGCAACAGTAGCGACGGTTATCAAAAAACCGTCGCTAAAACCGTCGCTAAATAAAAAAAATTGGATCCGTCTCTGCGCACTTTAACACCGCAAGTTCATATTCATATGATACGGGTTTTATTAGTAATTTTTTTTTTTCACATTTCGAACGAAAACAGTTAACCAAAGTTGCTCGATGGAACGATTATGGAAGGGGGGAGGGAAAGGACTAAGGAAGGGGGACAAAGAATTGAATAGAAATGAAGATGGGGGGAGGCGTGAAATCGTGGGAGAATTTGGGTGAGTGAAAAAAGCGACGTGACAATGATGAGATGGTGTCATGGCGACATTCATTGTCTGTTTGAATTGGTAATTTATTTACCTTTTTACACACAAAGTGACTGCTCACTCTCCAACAAGGCCCCTACGTAGTACTATCACACACCCCTTTCTATATTCTTCTCATTCCATTCTGCCCTTTCTCTGTCCCTCGCCTCTCTCTCCATACAATCAAAATTACAGTACGGACACCCAATTACGATCTTGGTCTCCAACTTTTTTACCTTTTTCATTTGTCAAAAAAACTGTGGGGGAATATTACGATATTCGGTCTTTTCACGACTTTGGTTTTGTCAAATTTAATTCTGTATTATATATGTTTATGCGATATTGGAACCAACGACTTTAGTTTAGGCTCATCCGATGGACTCATTTTTTCATCGGGTTCGAGTAGAGACCAAAGATCACCATGGATAGAAATAAATGAATTCCAAAGATCTTGGGCAAAACCAAGCGGTCTTTATTCTTAAGATCGGAGAGTTCTTTCCGTTTCTTATTAAGAATGAGTTTATTTCTATTACTATGAAATACATAAATGAGTTATCCGTGTTTGGTGGACTGGGTGAACGTACTGATGACAATTTCTTAAATAAATTTGGGATAAAATCCCATGCTATTATAGTAGGTTTTAACCAAATAGTGCTAACTTTTTGCCTGATGGCTATTCATCGCCTAGTGTCTAGACGATTTTTATTTTTCATATGAATATAATTTTTTTCTTGTTTATCTTCATATTTTTTCAATGATTCATTTATATTGGATTCAAACTCAAAATCAATGGCATATTCATTATCTCTATCCGATATAAATTGATTGAAAAATATGTCAAAAAATTTTAAATGTAAATATTTTATATATTAAATTAAGCGGCCTTCTAAACGGATTTTGAACCGCCTGAAAATTAACCCATATTTGTATGATATCAGAAATGATCGGTTATTAATTTATCAGATCGTTAGTGTAACTCAATTCATAACTGAGATCGAATCAACGAATCAAGCTGGACTGAAATCAGATTAGATCACACTGAGACCAAACTAGAATCAATATCTTTTAAAACCATTATGTATCTAAAGAAACCAGTAGTGTACATTGTACATGCTATCTAATTTAGTTGTATGAAACCGGTTTTGAACTAGTTCCAGTACTAAATTCAAACGGATCACATTAAAATGGTCCACGATCCATTTTTAAGCAACTCAATCTGATTTATTATTTGTGTCGAATTCGATTCAACCCGAAACAAATTATATTCATTTCAAATCAACCCGGAACCAATAGAATCGAACGAGACATTACCAAGTCTCCGTGTGACGCATTGGATTCCAAAGTAAACTATCGAGACACGAAATTGTGTCTACTGGAGAGAATTAACGAGTCATTATTTATTACAACATTGATTTTTCACACGGATGCGACGAATTCTGTTTCTCGAGTGAAACTGTTCGACCATTTAATCGTATTTTTCTGACCCCAACAAACTCGATTTACATTATTACATTATTGTACAATTTCCCCCGTGCATTTATAAACTCCGAGTGACTCTACAAAAGATAGCCACCCACGGTGTATGATTAATGGTAGTTGGATATGGTTGTAATCATAGTCTCAATTTATTACAAATTAGTAAATATATATGCTCATGTAGGACCGACCGAAAGTTTTTCGTTTTACCAAAACTATAGCACCAGGTTGTGATAACCGTGCTATTCGAATATTTTAAACTCTGTAATAATCTAAATAACACCACGTGCAGAGACGATATATTATTACTGAGGGTGAGAAGAAACCGAACTGAATCGAACCGAACAACTGGTTTGGATTGGATTTTAGTCGAACACAGTTTGGATTGACTTTAAATTTAACAAAATTAAATCGGAAAAAAATGGGTTTGGTTCAAAGTTAGAATTTCGAATTATTCAAACTAAAGTTGAATGGATATAGAAGGTACATATCTCTCATCTTTAGAAAGGTGATGGTTGTGGTTAATTTTTTTTAAAGATGACAAATTTAATGTCGAGAAACCACTTTCGTTAGACAAAAACTTGTGTGAGACGGTTTCGCAAATCGTATTTTGTCATACAGATCTTATTTGGGTCATCCATAAAAAATATTACTTTTTATTGTGAATATCGGTAGGGTTGACCCGTCTCACGGATAAAGATTCGTAAGACCATCTCACAAAATATATACTTTTTTCGTTATTACCATTCCAACCTAATACAATCTAAGCTAAATGAGAAACTAAAATGTAACGTCATTATAATATTAAAATTTTTAGAATCTGAAAGGAATTTTATTCCTTGATATACTTTCCATGTTTATCTTTAATATTTTGCCTTTCTAGACGTGTGAATAATATTTGATATGATATTATAATATTTTTATGATATGATATGGCAATATCTTTAAGATATTATCCTTATGTTTAAAGAGTTTGTTTCCTAATGAAATTGCTTTTTGTCTAGGTTAAATAGGACTACAAGTAGAAAACGGCAAAAGACGACAAGTAGAGAGACGAAGGAGTTCGAGGAGTTTGGAGATCGAAGCTATCTCGTACTATTGTTTAAGTGTTGCCGAGAAGTGCTTACATCCGATGACGACAACACCTAATCATTGTGTTGATTAGTGTGTTGAATCTTTGAAGACTTTTTACTTCTCGGTTGATGCATCCCTTGTATATTGGTTAAACGGTTTGTTAGAGGTTTAGGATGCAATTTGTTACTCGCCTTAATAAGGGAGTTGTTTTATTCTTTCACTAGTATTGGTTTGTGTAAACTTACAAGTTTTCTAGTGAATTATTTTGCCCTGAGGCACCGCACAAGTATTTTATACTTGTGCATAATTCATATCTCGGTTGTCACTTTATTATAATTCACGTTGTGTGTTAATTTGTCAAAACGTAACTTCCGCTGCATGTTGTCGTGAGTGTTACAACACCTACGCACAACACCTATATTCTGTATCTATACTTGCATTACAATTTATCTTCTTTTTTTTTATAATAGCTACTTTAGAAAGAAAATTTAAAATATGTTTAAATTTTCAAAAATTGAAATTGATTATCCGAACCGAACCAAAACCAAGCTTCGGTTCGGTTCGGTTTTTAATTATCAATGGTTTTGTTTTGTTTAAAATTTTGACAAGTCATTAATTTAGTTTGATTCGAGCTTTTATGATAAATCGAACTCATCCGACTTTACTCGCTCCTAGATTTATTACACTGTAAAATGCACTTCATGGACGTAAAAAAATAGCTTTTTCCATAATTCTCTCGTATTGAGCTTTTTTTTTATATAAAAAAATAGAGATCACATCAAAAATAATAACTTTATAGATACTTAAGAATGTAAACAATTATTATGTTATAGGAAAATAATTGAAAATTAGTTTTTTATAATTACTTATTTTGTAAACAATTAACACATGTATTTCATAACTTATTTTTATATAAATTTCCGAACCATAAATATATATTATATCGATTAATAGTTTTATTTCCTCACAAATTTGCGTAGATTTCATATTTGATGACCTAAATCAGACTTACTATGCATGGTTAAGATTCTCAATCTTAATTAGGAAAAATGAACATGAAATAATAGCAGCATTGAAAATATGAATCAAAATTATATATCCAACTAATAATAAATTCAGTGGGGAATTGTATTTAAGTGGCAATATTATTGAAGAATTATTATTTCTGACACAAATTTATTATTATCAAATCATCTCCACTCGTGCATCAACTTTTATTCGGCTGATGTCCTCATCATCATTTATATATATGAACTAATTTTTAGACCTACCTCCAATGTCTCAGCCACTAAAATTAAATAAAACTATCCTTTCCGCATTTAAATGCCAAATACATTAAATATTTATACACGCAATGCTTTAATTAATATTCGATTGATCATGTACCCTATTGTATACTTTATACGGAAAATTACAATTTAACTCGACGTGTAGCGTTTGGTTTTAATCCAGTAACTTGGAATTTTTGTATTTTGGTTTTTTGTTTGGTCTAAAAGACAGTAACTCATTCGAATATCGTTTATATGATATAAATGTTTTTTTATGTAACTCAAGTAGCGAGAATATAGTTATATTACACACATCAAAATAAATCTTAACGAAACAAATGAGAAAAATAAAGAAAAACGACACAATATTTCAAAATGAGAAGAAAAAAGCTTCTTGTAGTTTTATTTTTGTTTAGATACATTTTAATTCATAAAATATATGTTTTATTCTCGCTATATGAATCATGTATGATACTATTTGTTCCAAATAAGCATTACTTCATATATTTAGTGGTTTTGGGTGAATAAAGATGAAAAAATAAATAAATAAATGAAGTCAAACAATGACAAGTTGCATGAATAAAACATAAAACATAAAACATACCACATTACTTTACGAAAACTGCATTTTTCCCTTCTAATTTCTACATACAAATGTCTAGTTTATACATCCAATGTTGTAATTTACATGTTTTTCATTTTGGGTCACGTTGTCGGTCAGTTTGTGGTATTAGTTCTTTAATTTGCAATTTATCATTTGTCATTTTTCATTAAAGTGCCGACGTGTTATCGAAAATTATGACTGCTGCCATGTCAAGAGCACTCTAGTGAAAAAAGATTGAAAAATTGACTGGGTAACATTACCAAGAAATAAAAACCGTGCAAATTAGGGGACAAAAAATTGTAACATATTCCCAATTATAATTTTTTTTTTTTTTTTGCGTAAGCATATAAAACAAACAGATACCCAGAACTAACATGCGTTTGAAGACAATTAATATTAGTTTTTGATTGCTTTATGAGTTTGAATTATATTGAGAAGAAGGACGTTACGTTCCAGGAATCATGGGTCAAAATAACATCGTCATGCATGTGACTGAACCCATAATACGAGGAGAGATAGCTTATATTACACTTAATTATGCCTCTCTGTTTTGTCAAAATCTCACTTTAGCTTAATTCCTCGTAAGTTTGTGAACAAAAATGACTGAGAATGAAAGAAAGGGAAGGAGAGAAACAAGAAATATTGCTATGTTTTTTCTGGGCTTTTTATTATTTAACACAGGATTTTATTTATCATCATGTGCGGAAGTGGAAAGTTTACGATGGCCGCCACCGGCGAGGAGAACCCGCCGCTTCTTTAGCACGGCGGAGCACAATGCAAGAGCCTTGAGTACTCCATCAGATATGTTTTACGAAGATAAGAGATTTTCGCACACAGGCCCTAACCCTCTTCACAACTGAGTGACAAAATGATAAGAATCTTTGATATACCAATTACCATGCAAGCTTTATAATTAATTTTTCATTCTTTTATTTTTGCGTTTGTTTAATTTAATTTCTGAAATTTTAGAATTAATTGCTACACGGTTACTGGTTTACTGCATGTCGTTTATCTACTGATCAATTACTCTTCTCTTCTCAAGCGTCTTCTAGTGTTAAAGATACTGCGAACCCTACTAATTAAGGAGGCCACCAACTTCTCATGCCTTTGTAAGATTTTCTAAGGGACAGTTTTAAATAATTCAATATATACTTCTATGAACGTGCATTTTTTTTTTATCGTATATATTTGTCACTCGGCGATTTTGATAATCTATATTGTCGAATTCCAATGCTTTCAAGTTTAGAAATTATTAATCCTACGTGAAGTTTATATGACATCGATCTGCTTTCGACATGACGCTGATATGTGTAATATCACAATAACACTCTCGATAAAAAAAATGACAAAAATTGAAAGATAGAACATCATGACTTTCGCTGAAATTTGATAATACAGATGATCAAATCATAATGAAGTAAAATTTGCAATTTTTATCATCCACCAAAGTTATTGATTTTATACGTTGTAGAACATTATATCTTTCGAAAAAAATGATATATGCCAAAATGTATCCTAAATCGAGTAAAATAGAGTAACATGAACTGCTATATTGTCATGACAGACCCATTAACCCACGGGAGAAATTCTATATATTATTATGTGACAGTATTGGTTATATTTTATCAGATCAAAAGTAATATATATGGATATAAGTAAAAAAAAAAATTAAGACCAAAGAGTGAGGTATTTAATCAAGATGGATAATTCATTAATTAGAAACTAATATATATGTGCTTGAGTGAAAGTTCATAGCTCGTGGGAAATTGCCTCGACCTAGCGCGGCTTGCGAGTTTTTCATTACCATTTTTCGAGTAGGTCTCTTGTAAAACGGTTTTACGGATCCATATTGATGAGAGTCGAAATGATCCATATTTATAGTAAAAATAATACTTCTGTAATAAAAAAAAATAATATTTTTTCATAAGCCAGATAATGTCAGAGATTCGTCCATGAGATGATCTCATTGGAATTTTTGTGTTTCTTTATTCATACGTTGAATAAGGAGTAAATAACATTTTGGTACACAAACTATTGATAAATTGACAAATTGGTATATAAACTATTGGAAATCAGGGATAGAAAAATCGGCCAAAATCCCGAACCATCCTTAATCCCGTCCATTCCGATCCCCCCGTCATGAATTTTCCGGCCACAATCAATGTCAAAAGAGAGATCGGGCATATAATTTCCACACGCCGGTATTCCCGTCCCAATCCAAATTTTTAATATATCGTATTAATAATATTTTATAAAAATACAGTTTTTAAGTTTTAAATATTTTGGACGCTTTTCTAACTCAACAAAGTCCCCAGATGACACCACCATTGTTCTGCTTCATTATTTGCTAATTTTGATTGTCCATGTTAGGGACGGTCGGAAAATTACTAGCGTAGAGAATTATTTTGTCCAAAAACAATCATCCATTCTTCCATTTCCCACAATTTAGAGCCTTCATGAATTAAAAAAAAAAATATTTATTAGAATACCATCTTCATATCCGATGAGATAGATTCCAAACATTTGGATCACTATACTTGACTAGTACAAGATTGCGAGAAAAAATATTCTCAATTCTTATCGAAATGAGGATCGGGTTAGGAGCGTTACGAGACGGGTACCTATCCCGATCCCACCCCTAATGTAAATGACTATATGGTGCATCATCAAACTAAAAACTCAAATTTGAGCTTAATATAAATTGCTCAAGTCAAATTATTGTTATTAAATATATTAAAATTATATTATAATAAATAAGTATCATGCTTTGTGTAAAAATGTTAGGATTATGAACTAATAAATTATATATTCAATCATAACATATTTTAAAAGTATTTATAAATATATAATGAAATGATATATTTTTTCTCTATACATATTTTACTATTATGGTTATATATCAATAAAAGTAAAACTCAATAAATAAGGAGAAAAATTTGCGTGAGACGGTCTAACGGGTCGTATTTGTGAGACGAATTTCTTATTTGGGTCATCCATGAAAAAATATTACTTTTCATGCCAAGAGTATTACTTTTTATTGTGAATATCGGTAGGATTGACCCGTCTCACATATTAAAATCCGTGAGACGGTCTCACATGAGACGCACTCATAAATAAGTCATATACACCACTAATTAGTTTTTTTAAATGGCTTCCAACTTTCATGTTGAACATTTTTCTAAATTTTTACCGCGATTATCATATGACTTTTATTTTAATATAAACCAAATAAAAAAAATTTGTACATACACGTACCACGTGCGTGGATGCACTAGTATCGATTAAAATTTTCAATCTTCTTTGGGGCATAACACATGTACAGCCTGTTATTCTGATTATCTCAAGTCCCCCTAAAAACACCAATCATCTTCGTAGTTTCAACCGATGAAACATGAAATCAGAAGACAACTTTCTATCCCAAAAAATCCAAAATCACAATCTCTTGTTGCAGCTAATGAAGACGAGGAATCCTACAGTTCAAAAACGGAACATTTTCAACCACTTTATCCACCGATGTCAAAAGAAAATTTAGCATGTGAAGTTACTCACAGAGATTTGTAGCTCTAGCAAATTTGGGGAGTTCTCAATTAGTTGAAGCACAAGGAACACACCTCTTTGTCTCAATAAACTTTAAACGGTGATCGGTTAATGGATTCCATCCCTGACCATACCGATACTCAAATACGTACCGGCAATAGAAGAGACAGTGAGTTCAAATTTACAAAGCAAATTACAGTAAATCATATACTAGAAAATATGTCGGGCAATATGTATATATCCTTGTCTCACCTTCTAATATCAAGTATTTAAATTTTGGACAGATAGCTCTAAGCCATCAAAGTACAACAATGTCAGACTCTCGAGAAGATGAAAACTTGAAATCAGAAGAGGGGATTAAGACTCGGTGAACATTAATTGAGGTATTTCAAACACAAAAATCCTTTAAAGTTTTGAAGGGGTTGGGTGCAGATGTAAGCTAATACAGAAATTATACAGAAAATATCATGCCAATAATCTTTTATAAAAAATATACCTATGATATGCACCAAATCAATCATCAACCTCTGCTCTGATTTCCTTGATAAGTTCCTCCTTGTACTACTCAAACGTGCCTGGGAAAAACTCAACAGTTCCATTCTCCACCACCCATATTTCACTTCTTTCTTCATCTTCACAAACACATGATATAAGCCGAGAGTCGTGACTGACTAGGACAACACGGCCAGTGAACTCATCGAGTGCATCTGCTAGTGCATCATTACTTTGCATATCCAAATGAATAGTTGGCTAATCTAAAAGCAGAATATGAGGCATAGACATGGATATGGAAGTGAAAACCACACGGGCTTTCTGCCCTCCTGATAGTTTAACAATCGGGGTTAGATGGTTGTGGCTGGGAAGTTCGAACTTTCCAAGCCTCGCACGAACGGCCTCCTGTTTGCTGAGTCCCTCTTGATGAGGACGCAGGCGAAGAAGATACTGAACTGGTGTTTCATCCATTGTCCAGAGATCCACAAAATGCTGGGAGTATCGACCAATCCTCAATTTTTGACTCCTCCTTACTTCACCTGTTGTTGGAACCAAATCCCCAGCAAGAAGGTTGAGCAGGGTAGATTTCCCAGCTCCATTGGGCCCTAGAATTACCACACGAGTCCCCATATCAATACCATCATCCACATTGGAGAGCTTGAAATCTTCTCGATTTGGATAGCTGAAAGTGACTTCAATTAGCTGCAACCAACAGTGGTGGTGTCAGCTCAGTGGGTTCAGGAAAATGAAAATCCAGTGTAATCTCCATTTCTGAGGGGCTTCAGGAAGAGGCTTATCTTAGTCAATCTTGCTTTCACCCTTGTTCTTAGAAGCTTCCTTGGAAGCGGCAAATTTGGCTTTATCTTTACCTTTTCTTGCTGAATCCGACCCCCAGATCTCTTAGCAGCTTTAACCTGCTTGTCATAAACCTCAAACTTCTTGTTCATCCCTTTGAGACGCTGTTCATAACCACTTTCAAAAGCATCAAAATTTCCACGATAAAAGTGGAGTTTCAAGTCATGAAGATGAATGATTTCACCGCAGCATTCTTAAAAAGTTCTTTCCAACGAGCAGCAACAGAGAAGTTATCGATAGTTATATCTTCAACATTGGTGTCTGCATCTTCATCACCATCAAGTACAGAAGCTCGACTGCCAATCACAACAGTAAAAGCATCATGATCATCCTTGAGGGCCTCATGTTTAGCAAATTCAGTAGCCTGAGCAGCAATCACGTCCTTCTTTTCTCATTTCTTCAAATTTTTTTCACTGAGACAGCAATATCGAGTCTTGTAGAACTTCTATTTAGTCTACTTGGCTGTTTGTTTGTCTCATTAAGCTCCAGCTGCTCCTCATCGTCTTCCTCCTCCGAGGAAGGAAGATCAATGTCATCGGTGTACGATGACAACCTTGTACCTGCCTTTAGTTTGGGCTTAAGTAGATGTCAAGGTCCTTTCTTTGGTTTTTCAGGTTTCGAGTCCATACTCACAAGCATTGCAGACACAGACAACTTCTCTTTACCACTTGGCTTGGCCTTTGTATTAACACCACCCTCGTCTCGTTTCATCCTTCCCAAGTTCAAATCTGATAATTCATATAGAAAATTTGATGATGACCTTTTACTAGTCAGATCCAATAACACGGACGAACAATATGAATCACTTAACATAAGTACTGATTAGTGTCATAAAAAAGTTAACCATTCAATTTGATTTAATGTTTGATGCAACATATCGAAAATGACCAATAAGGAAATTATATGGTCTCCATATCAAATTAACTAAATGTATCAACCAAGATCTAATCAGGAAAAAAAGCATGCAAATTTCATAAAACAAACGAGGTTTTAAGTATATAAAGCAAAAAAGATTTTACCTCGCAAGAATCGAGTTTGGTTGGAAAGTTATGCCTTTGGTTTGGGCAACCGTGAAGAGAATCAGAGCGATGAACAGAGATCGATTTTCTTGTTGGGGCAATACATCGGGCCTATTTTGAGTGTTGTTTAAAGTCCAACAATAAAATAATAATAATAATTTGAAATTGAAAGTAAACCAATAAGAATTATTTTTCAATATATATAATGTATAACGATTTAACCGATTTTTTAAAACTCAACAAATGACTAAACCGAATTGTGGGGAAAAGCGATGACCGCAATGAGAGCGGCGCAGACGAGCGGCCACGGCAGGGGATGATCGACGACGCCGACACGGAAGAGCGGCACGAACAAGCGGCGGGTAGGTTGTTTTAGGTCGGAGATGAGGGACAACATGGGAAGTTCATTAATTCATTAATTAGAAACTTAAATATATAATTAACTTGATATATAATTAATTAGTACAAAATTAATTTTTTAAAGTTTAATTGCTAAAAATGAAGTTTATGTGACAGGAAAACATTTCTGGGAAACAAAACGTGGGATTACGAGATAAAAATCTTCATGCATTTTGGAACCTTGTAGGCAGATATTTTCTTTGTTTTTGGCTAGAATTTATGATATGTAAATGTAGGGTTCTAATTAATCCGTTTACAAAAAATCTTATCTTGTCAACTTCTTGCTTGAGTGCTCTAAAATCTTTGAAATGGTTCCAGAGCGCCAAAACCATTTGCATATCATCAATGGCGGCTTCTTCATCCACGACGACGCTCCAAACCCTGAACTTCCATTCATTTACCAAAGTCAAAACACTTCATCACTCAAACACCAAGTTCCCGTTTTCTTCGACGAAATTCCCGCCATCCCTTTCAGTTTCGTGCTCCATAGCTTCAGGGTTCAATGAAGTGGTGGTGGACGAAGAAGTGGAGAAGATCAAGAGATTGCAGAACGGTTCCGACATACGTGGGGTGGCCGTGGAAGGCGAGAAGGGGAGGACAGTCGACCTCACGCCACCTGCCATGGAGGCCATAGGGGAGAGTTTCGGGGAGTGGGTGACCGCTCAGTTTGAGAGGAGCGAGTGCGGAGAAGCCGCGTTGGCCGTTAGGGTGTCTGTCGGGCGGGATCCGAGGATATCGGGGGCCGCGTTGAGTGTGGGTTTGTTCGCCGGACTTGGTAGGGCGGGATGCGCTATTTTTGACATGGGACTTGCGACCACGCCGGCTTGCTTCATGAGCACCGTGCTGCCTCCATTTCTCTACGATGCTTCCATAATGGTTAGGCATTGGATAGAGATTCTTTTTTCACATGCACTCGATATATTTCACATAAATCCACCATAATTTTCTATCATTTGATTGCCTTATATAAGACAAAATGATTGAGATACTAAAATAATATTATTCGATGAATTATTCAATTGGCTAATACAAGAAATGTCGGATTAGTATAAAGGCAAAAACTTGTGTGAGACGGTCTCACGAGTCATATTTTGTGAGATTGATATTTTATTTGGGTCATTAATGAAAAAATATTACTTTTTATGCTAAGAGTATTACTTTTTATTGTGAATATCGGTAGGACTGAACCGTCTAACAGATAAATATTTGTGAAATCGTCTCACAAGAGATCTACTCTAATATAAATAAAGAATTGGACGAAATTATATTTATGTCATATAATTTGGGTCAATTCACTCTTTTAGTCTACTGATTTATAATTTTTTTCTATTCTAATAATTTTTCATCATGTGGATAATATGACACCGAAAAACGATGATATATCTTCACACATTGCCGATGTCTAACACTCAAATAAAAATAACTAAAATTGAGCGAAGATGCGATGGTTGACTAATTAACATATTAGAAAGACCAAAATGAAAATCATACATGACCAAAAATATAATTTTTCCTAACGTCGAGACAACCAAACCACGTCATAAAAGAAAAGGTAATTACTTTTATGACCCTTCTTATATCTCATAATCAAAATTTATCAAAGCAATGAAATTTCCATTTCTTCATGATTTATTAGAGTTCTTAATCATATGAAAATCTTTTAATTTCAATTAATTTTCTCAATTCTCCAGTCCATGAGTTGCGATATTTATTTAGTAATGAGAAAGAAACAAATAAAATCAACTATTAATTTTCAATTGTATGCACAGATGACAGCATCCCACTTGCCATACACACGAAATGGATTGAAATTCTTCACCAAGAAAGGAGGCCTCACATCGCCACAAGTGGAGGAGATATGCGACGGGGCTGCCTGGAAATATGCGAACCGAGCCGCCAAAGTGTCGACGTTGCTTCCGATCCCGCCCACGAGAGTGAATTTCATGAGTGCGTACGCGAACCATCTGCAAGAAATCATCAAGCAAAAGGTCAATCATCCCTTGCATTATGACACTCCTCTTCAAGGATTTAAGGTACGTACGTAAGTGTCTGATCTTGTCTTGTATGGTTTCAAAAAAAAATGTCACAATTATTTCATTTTAATTACTACACAGATTAATTATTTTTAATGTTCATATAATTTTAAGTTAGGGTTCTGAACATATTTAATCATTTTTTTTTCGGATTTCTGAGTTCTATATATTATATGTAAGATCAAATTTTGTTCTCATTTCACCCCTTTTAGTATTTCACCAACTTAATTTAATTCACATTCTGTTTTATAATTATAATAATTCTATATGTTTATTATATTAATATCCATTCATAGTAATTTATAATCAATTTTTTCGGATATTGTTATATTGATTATTTTCATTTTTGTTATTAATATATATATAGACTTTTCCAATTTAACCATAAAACATGTTAGTTATTATAAAAAATGAATCAGGTTAATTATTTATTTATTTTATTTAAAAAAACACAATAAATAAAGATAAAACAAAGATTAAAATAATTTTCATCCATTTTATTTTATTTTTTAAAAAAGAAAATTTGTGTTTTGCCTCTTCTTTTTTATTATTATTATGTTATCTAATTTCAATTCCAATAGGAGAACTATATATTTAGAATTTTGACAATTTAAGTCTTATCGAAGGTGCCGCAACGTCACGTTAGAAAAATGACTAATATTGTAAAAAAAAAAAAAAAACTAAGAATGGAATTGGACCAAAATCGTAAAATGTTTAGACCAAAAATACAATTTCACAACAAAAAATCTCAATGGACACTTAGCTTGTTTATGCTGATCGAAGATATTAACAAATGCAGATAATTGTAAACGCTGGAAATGGATCAGGAGGCTTCTTCACATGGGATGTGCTCGACAAGCTTGGAGCAGACACATTTGGCTCACTTCATCTCACCCCAGATGGAATGTTCCCAAATCACATTCCTAATCCAGAGGACAAAACGGCCATGGCATTAACACGAGCTGCAGTGATCGAAAACAACGCTGATCTCGGGGTTGTCTTTGATACAGACGTTGATCGTAGCGGTGTGGTTGACAGAGAAGGAAATCCCGTGAATGGAGACAAGCTTATTGCTCTTATGTCCTCCATTGTGCTGAAGGAGCACCCGAACACGACTATCGTGACCGATGCACGTACAAGCATGGCGTTGACACGGTTTATCACGGACAGAGGAGGGCTTCATTGCTTGTATAGAGTTGGCTATAGGAATGTGATTGATAAGGGGGTTCAGCTTAACAAGGATGGAATAGAGACTCATCTTATGATGGAAACTTCAGGCCATGGTGCCCTTAAGGAGAATCATTTTCTTGATGATGGTAAATCTTTGATTCTTTTACATCCATGGGATTTATATTGACAAGAATTTTGTTGATAAAACAAAGATCATCTTCTTGAGAATCAACAACCAAGTCGTTTTGTCATATTTTCTCTGATAAATTACATTGACAAGACTTCTTTTGTGGGTTGTTGATTTCATATCGAGCCTGTCTCTGTTCAGGTGCTTATATGGTCGTAAAAATTATCATTGAAATGGTTAGAATGAAGCTTGAAGGATCAAATAAAGGCATTGGGAGTTTAATAGAAGATTTGGAAGAGCCATTGGAATCAGTGGAGTTGAGAATAAACATTGTTACAGAGCCTAGGTACGCCAAGGCAAAAGGTTCTGAGGTCATTGAGGCGTTCAGGAACTACATTGAGGTATGTAAAATATCCTTGGAAATAGCTAGCAACTCCACGAAAGCAATAATAACGACGACGACAATCACGGTCAATAATGACATCAAATATATGATCTTAGGAAGGAAGGATAGAAGGTTTTGCACTGGATTCTTGTGGAGACTGTTGGGTGAGTGAAGGGTGCCTCGTGGACTCCAACGACACTCCGCTTCCGATTGATGCCCATATGTACAGGTATATATATACATATATATATATATATATATCCATTTGAACTACCCATCTCAAATAACAACATGAAAAGCATACTTGTTCTCACTTGGATATATATAGGGCCAAAGTTTTGGATTCAGGAGGGGAAGAAAGTGGTTGGATACACCTCAGACAGAGCATTCACAACCCAAATATAGCTGTTAATTTGCAGTCCATCATCCCGGGAGGTTGCCAGTCCATGACCAAAACTCTGAGAGATAAGTATGAATACTACTACTCTTATCATAAATACTTGGATAAAACATGTGAACACGAGGATATCATTCGAGGAAGGGGGAGAACACTAGGCCAGCATGGTAATATGGTTTGTGTTCCATTATAGACTGGATTGATATGCATACTCTGAATACTGATAAAACAGATTAAACCAATCCGAAATAGATCGCCGTGAGCGAAAAGGGTGGAATAACATTAAGATTTTCATATTGGTTTTATGATCAAATGTGAAGTGCCTAGTAAGTTTAAGAGGCTAGCTCTCCCAACTGTGGTCTAGTTTTCTGGATTTTGGTTCAAAAATTTCCAGATAAAAGTAACTTTCTCAGAATATAAGATCTAGTCTCGTAGAATATATTAATGAATTCCAATTTTTTTTCATCCAAACTTAACTTTTTACAGATATTTTATATCTCAAAGCGTCTCGCTTATTTTTTTGCCTGTATTGGCAGGTTTCTTGTAGACAGTGGGTTACACAAATTTCTTGACATTTCTCAAATTGACAAGTACGCGAGAGATGGGAAGATATGAAGACATGAAGAGGAGATGCCAATAAAAGGAACATATACATGCATATATATCACAAGTTTGCATTAAGATTTTTTTTTTATAGTTTGATTATTTCGCAAATATAGAATAACATGTTAGATTGAGTTGTAGAATTTATAACTCTTTTGTAAACTTTTCGTATGTCGATAAAATCCTTCCTGTTCAATAATTCTTTTAGATTGCACTCGGATCGATTGATTTGATTTGGAAGGAGAAAATTGATGGATAAGTTTCTAACGTCACACATCTTGGACGTATTTGAAATTGCATAATTTGATATGGAGTGGATATGAAATTTACTTCAATTTTGTTTATTTTAACAAGTCAACGAATTTGAAATCAGTAGATCTAAATTTCAATTATTATCTTCATTTGAAAATAAATTTCAGGAACCTTATGATCATTAACAATGGTTATTAGTATGACACAGTGCTCCTCAATTTCGTATTGGGATTTCTGAGAGATGGGGCATCAAAGAGGAATACAAGTAAATTCAGTTTTTAACATTCATCTAAAACTAAAAAAAATTCGATTTTTCGTTTCGGTTTCCTATTTTCCTGTTCTCTGGGTTTGACTTAAACCGAAGCTTAAACTTTCTTAAATACAACAAGAGAAACTTTTTTTTCCCATTTTCTAAAAAATATCAAGTAAAATTCTAAAAAAATTAGATTTTTTTTAATGATTTCCACTCATTTGCATAACATCAGTTGATTTTAAATAACTAAACAATAAACATAGTCAAATCTACCAACCTGCCTAAGTCTAGTTTTGGTATCTTCCCAAACTCATCCCCAAAAATTGCACGGTTTTAGTGTGGGCTATCCGCACTTGGGCGTGCCAAACATGATGCGAGGACTACTTCTTGGTCATATATCACACATTAATGGCAATTAATGGATCAAAGGGGCTACTTTCTCCCACTATAAAAACCATAACTAGAGAAATAAATAGTAAATTATGAGTAGGCAGATAAAATGTGACTTAAATATTTTGAATAAGGTTCGAACCACGTATCGATCGAGCGTGATTGAATAAGGTTCGGACCATGTATCGATCGAGCATGATTCGAGTCGAATCCATAAGTGGAACATTTTTCAGGAAAAATAAGATCTTGAACAGCTTTGTCTTGTGTTATTTGAAAAATGATTTAGAAATAGTTTTTGCACGGACATAACATATATACTAGCTCAGAATTATTTAAATACTATTAGATATGGATACTTCATTTTTATTTTACATATAATGTAATTTGCATGAACGTATATGAAGTTTGTTTAGTTGGGATGATGAGATTTGACAGATAAATAATAACATAATCAATATTAAAATATTTGTTTAAGACATGAAATATTTTTCATACACAGCAAGATGTTTGATTTGATTTGATTGGACTGGGTTGTTAATCTCATCAAGCCAATCAAACACAATAGATAATAAATATGACATGCAGATTTTCACAAATAAAATGATTCGTACAATAAAAATTATTAATTTCCCAAGACCTAAACTTTTTTTTTTATTGTAACTGAATATTAAATGCTCTCGCAAAACCCCGAATATCAGTCACTCTAATATAATTTTCAGCAGCCACGCCAGAATTCTATGTGCAAGTTTTCGGCCAAACCTCTATGTTCATTTAATTTACTTGATCCCTATACTTGATAAAACCAATCCCAATCCCAAAATTGTTCTAAGTGCAGATATCTATAGCTCTATCATAACATGAAGTCGGATCGGAATTGCTTCAAGGGGGTGAACAGGGACGCTTTAATAGATATCATGTCTAGACTTGATGGGCGCACCATCGCATCCGTGGCATCTACTTGTAATGACCTCCGCGGAGCAGCCGGAGAAGAAGGCTTATGGAAAGAGTTCTGTCACAACACGTGGCCCTCGACATCAGCCATAAAAACAGCAAGTTTCAAGTGTTTGTACACCGATGCTTTTCCATTGATTTTGTACGAGGAAGGGAGAAGTGAAGTACCTCAACAACAAATGACTTCTCAGAGCACACCACCAGATTTGTCTTTATGGTCATCTCCTAGTGGTTTCACTTCACTAGTGGACATATATTACAAGGGCCATTGCATTTTCTCTAAAGTTGTAGATGGCATGACCGCGAGGAATGAATCTGAGACTTCCGAGGGTTTTAAAAGGTTTTTGTGCTATCCCTTTTCACTGGACTTGCTGGGCATTGGACGTTTCGAAACATCTGATCATGTTTTTGATCAAAATTTAGGTATCATGGAGGACGACACAACCAACTCACTATTAGCTGCTTTCACCGGATACAATAGAAGAGGAGGCATATGCTCTGACATTGCACAAAATATACAGCTAAGCTGGATTCTGTGGAATGCAAGGACAGGAAGAGCTGTAAACATATCGAGCTGGAAACCCCGATCCATCTGCAGGAATAACCCATTTGTTCATGAAGATTTTTCTCTTAGTTTCGGTTGTATTGTACCTGCAAAGGACAGTTCAATAACGAACAAACTAACCGAATTCGAGATAACGGTAAAATGTAAGCTGCTGATAGAACAAGGATGCATAATATGGAAGGAAATTAGCCTAATAATGAAGGACATTGATGGGTCACATCTCAATGGCAAGCAAAGTATGAGAGCATTCAATCGTGCTCTCATTTGCTCCCGCAGTATCAACCATAGCAGAGTGGAAAAGGGATATCAGCATTTTCAAAACCAGAAAATACTACATAGATTAAAGGTTGACCGAGAGGAACTGATATCTAATTTACTGTCCGCAACGGTAGCCATTGCATCACTCCTTGGCATTTGCTATGCTTGTGGCACATTATTGTAGCATATTTTAAGTTTGTTAACAAAAGAGCTAGGCGTCAACCGTACACCAAATCCCAAGAACAAGAAATTTGCAGAATACAACTAAATTTGTCATTTGAGATCTTGTTTCTGCCTATTAATGGTAATTATTTGGTTAAGGTCACAACTTAATCCGTATAGCTGAATTTAATCTTTGGTTACGCGATGAATATAACTCCATTTGTGAAAATACAAGTCTTCAATATTTTGTAGTTGTTCATTGAAATAAAAATAGTGAAATTTAACTTTTGTAGCAAATCATAGGTCTGACAACAAAAAAACACGATGGCTTTGGTAGAAAGCACACCTCTTCAACTTTCACTTGTACCTTCAAATATGTACTCTTTAAAGAGACTTGCCCCAACTTTGAAAAAGATATAAATGGTAATGCAACGCAAGAGCTTTATAACCTGTATCTCAAGAAACTGTATTGAAGTTCCTAGCCAACGAAATGTTTTAAGCCAGACTGGTCTTATCATATCAATTTTCAAGAATTTGAGCGTTTTACAGGTCGCAATAAATTTGCATGCTTCCCAATTCAAACTGGGATATAATTCCATATGAACAGTAATATCCTTCTAATGGAATTTACCAATTCAAACTGGGATATGATTCCATATGAACAGTAATATTCTTCTAATGGAATATACCAATTCAAACTGTAATATAATTCAATTCAAACAGTGATATCTTGGAATCCGTATGTCACGACATCACATTCTTAAACACACATAAATAATGTTTCCACAATAAACCAACCAGGCTGGGAGATAATTTACCTGTTGCACCAGCAATTACTAACCATTCAGAGTACCTACACAGCAGTAAGCCAGCAAAGTAAAAATTTTGAGATTGGATAAACGATTAGACGTGTCATCAACATTGCATTTACTGCTTTGAAAATGTGATCAAGGCCGGTGAAACTTAACCGAAAACCCCCAATAAGGTTCCATTTTCAAATAAGAAACAAAAAAAAATCCAAGTTTCTTACCAGAAAACAGATTGATTAGATTCAGCAGTCAACCTATCAATGCCATGAAATTCAATTGCATAAGAAACTACCGCCAAGTTTTTTATTCATAAAAGGGGAGAAAAAAGTGGCCAAAATACCAGAAAATAAGGAATTCTCACAGTAAAGAATCTATTAAAATTCTGTAATAGGAGCTAAAGTACAAGTGGCAACCAATGACACCAATCAGCCTCAATTCAAAAAGCCCAATAGAAAAAAGAAAATCTGACCAGCATCTGGGCCAGCAAAACTTGCCCTTAGACGACAGAATATCGACCCGGTTGTGCTGATCCTGGAAGCGATAATGCATGAGAAGTGATATCCTCCAAGGCACGCTTGAGTTCTGCTTTTGCCCTCTTGACAGATTGTTCAGTGGGGGCTTCAATGAACAAGTAGAGTTTTCTATCCCCTGGTCCAGCAACCTTGCCTGGAGGAAAGTATTGTCCTCTGGTGGTAATAGCGGCCCCGGTCCAGTCAGAGATTGGGCCAAGAGTTTCCTTGTGTGTCACCTTCCATCGAGCATTTTGAGGAAAATCATTTATCTCCAACTCTGCTTCATAGTGTTCAGGCATGGCATCAGCGTGAATCTTTGCCAGGTTATGCTGTAAATTCATGGCAGCTGCCAGAGCTGCTGCCCTAGCTGCCGCATCATTGCTGGTAACGGGAAGTCCAGTCCCGTGGACCGCTGCAGATACGCCAGGAACAGCCAAACCAAGAACACCAGGCAAAGAAACAGGCAATCCACCATTTGGAATAAGCTGAGCTCCTGAGACAGGTGGTGGGGCTGGAGCAGTATTTGCTTTGGTAGCAGCGGCAAAAGCAGCAGCCTGGGCGAGGACAGCTTGGTGAGAAATGTCGCCACCTGCTTTTCTCACTCCTTCATCTTCATCTTCAGAGTCTGATTTATCTTCCTCAAACCCATATTCTTTTGCCTGTGCTTTCTTCGCAGCTTTCCTAACTTCATCCTCCTCTTCATTGAATTTAAAACCGCTACCACCATAGCCAGTTCCATGGGCTTGCTCAAGCCCCTGATTAACCTTTGCCATAAACCCATTCGCAAGCGCCTTAAGATCATCAGGAACACTCTGTTCGGATAATTCTAGGGCTTTTACAAGATCTGGTGCATATCTTGCATCTTCCTCAGATATAAACGTGATAGCACAACCTCTTCTACCAGCCCGTCCTGTTCTACCAACACGATGAACATAGTCTTCATAATGATTAGGAACATCAAAGTTAATAACTAGTTCAAGCTCCTTCACATCTAAACCTCTAGCAGCAATACTTGTAGCAACCAATAAATTGCACACATTGCTTTTAAAATCTGAAATAGTGGATTCACGATCTGTCTGATCCTTTGCCCCATGAAGTGAGAGACATGGATACCCAGATCTAATCAAATCTTTGAACAAAGCATCACATTTGTCTTGTGTATGGACAAATATTAACATCTTTCCTTTCTCGTACCATTCTCCAAGTAATTCTAACAGTCTAAGGAACCTATCACTTTCAGGTCTCACCTCAACAAGTTGGGTTATATCCTTGTTCACAACACTTCTCCCACCTACCTGTATTTCAACAGGTTTATTCAACACCTTGCGTGCCAAAATTTCAACTTGACGCGGGAAAGTGGCAGAAAAGAGCACAGTTTGCCGATCTGGTCGTGTATTTTGGACAATTCTAGTAATCTGAGGTTCAAAACCCATATCAAACATTCGATCAGCTTCATCCATGACCAAGTAAGTGACACGACGCAAATTTGTAATCTTACCACCACTGGTGCATAGAATGTCGATCATTCTACCAGGAGTACAAACAACAATCTCAGCGCCTCGTTTCAAGTCACTAATTTGCTGGGCTACCCCAGAACCTCCATATACAGGCACGCAGCTGAGAGCCATCACCTTCGCAAACTTCTTGATATCACTGTGGATTTGTTGTACAAGCTCTCTTGTGGGAGCCATAATGAGACCGATTGGCCCATCTCCAGACATCAATGGAGATTGGTCCTTGATATGTCTCAACATGGGCAGAACAAATGCTAGCGTTTTGCCAGAGCCTGTTTTCGCAATACCAATGCAGTCTCGACCACTCATTATGATAGGCAAGGCCTGAGCTTGAATAGGCATTGGCTTTTCATAATTCATTTTCTTAATGGTATCCAGTATTTTAGTCGATAACCCTGTCTGATGCCAAGTTTTAACTGGTTTTGGGACATCCTTCCCATGTATCCTCAGTTCCAGTTCTTTACTATATGCTGTGCCCTCTTCGGAAGTCACCCTATTAATTTCCTTCACTTCAATATAAAAATTCTTCCGAAAGGAAGGATAATCAATTTTTGAATGGTCAACTATAGAGAGCTTCTCAACTTTAGTCTTCTTCACCCGTTTCATGAATTCTTCATCATTTTCATCTTCTTGAGGATCTTCATCATATTTGAGATCTCCATAATCTGAATCAGAATCTTCTCCAGGAATTATTCTTCCCATAGTTTTAGTCGTACCTTTGTTAGGTTGAACAGAGCTTTGTTTTCCAGTTGTTTGAGCCACATCAGGATCCAAGTTTTTGGAAGACTCCACTGCATTGTGTAGCCTCTCAACTTCTGGCAACACCATAGAATTCATAAAAGCATCTAACGGATCAATTTCATCATCCTCAGCAACATGAACATTATCACTCAGTAATGCAGGTGTGGACACATTATCATTATCAGTGGACTTCCCATTGGAATCCTCAATAACAAGTTTGACAGTTTCATCTTCATCCATTGCTGTTTTTTCCTCAGGGGCTGCTTCTTCGTCATCAGATTCCCCTTCAAGTGTCCATGTTTTTCCAGACAAGGGTTCATCTGTATTGACTGATCCTCCAAGTGTTTGCACCTCAAGTTCCTCCTTTCTTCTTAATTCCTGCCATTCCTGTACTCTCCTTCTTCGTTTCTCCATCTCCTCATCCAGTCTCTTCTGTTCTTCAGCGAGATCTTCTTCCCGAGAGTTTCCTTTAATGATTTCCGACTCTTCACGGCTTTCTTTCCGTTGGCCGTTCTCTTGACTGTCATCCCTATGTCGGTTCTGCTTGTTACTCGCTTCATCTCTCTTTTTGTAATCTTCCTCTTTCCTGCGCCGTTTTCCATGGTCCCTATCATCATCGCTACTGCTGTACAACCTAGACGTTTCATAGTTATTATCCTTTTCATTGTATTTGTCCCTCTCCCTTTTCCTCTCCCTCCCCCTTCTCTCCCTCTCCTTCTCACTTTCTCTTTCCCTCTCTCGTGCCCTGTCTCTATCCCTATCCCTAACTTTCTCCCTCTCTCTGTCTAACTCCAACTCTTCGACTTCCTTTTCTCTGCCTCTGGACTTGCCTTGAGCTCTTGCATCGTCACGACTCCTTCTCTTCGTCCTCTCATGGTCCTTCTCCCGGTGCCTATCCTTGTGCATTTCTCTGTCCCTGTACTTGCTTATATCTTTCTTTTCTTTCTCATGCCGGCCCCTATTCTTGTCTTTCTCAGAACTTCGATCTTCTCTATCACGGTTATTTTTCTTCGTTTCTTCCTTTTCAGAAGCATCTCTCCTCGATTTACGCGGTTTCGCCTCTTCCATTGGATCGATCCTCAAACAACTTGTCAATTCCTGACTTCAAATTCGAGTCTTCAACGCAAAACACAGGATCCTGTAAAACATTTATCACTCGGACATTAAAAAAATCAACTTTACAAGACACGCGGAAAAAAAGAATTGAGTGCTAAATAAATCGTAAGGCGTGAGTTTGATAGTGTGAATGAGTGAGTGCGTGAATCAAGTATTATTGTGACCAAAACATAGTGTTTCTCCAGTACTAAGAATTGGATGTACAAGGAGCTCAAACCTGATTCAGCCTTCTTTATGGAGATATTTTGGAAACCCTAGAACCGTGTCGTAGGATTGGGAAGGCTCTTTCCCCTTTTGTTCGATTGGGGATTACATCCGAGATTTTGGGTATGTTCTCCTCTTTTATCTACTTTTCTATAAATAACTCAGTACCGTATTTAATAAATAAATAAAACTTTCGGATCTGGTAGAATACGTGAACGTGGTTTTAAACACACGTTTTTTTAAAAAGATTTTTCAGGAGTCTATTTAATGAAACGTATCTTCGACCAGAATTGATCCATGAAAAATATATTAGTTTTTATCTCACATGTATTACTTTTCAGTATATGTATATATTGGATCTACTCGTATTATGAATGTAGATTTGTGGGATCATCTCATGGACATAAATCAATATCACGTGAGACCTACTCAAGTTCAAATGTTCACATGCTTGATTTCTCTTTCAATATTTTCTCAACCGAGTTTGTTGTATGTGACTTGTCTAGTGCACATTCATATCTTTTAACTGTCGCAGGTCGAGAAATTGTCAACTTAATCCACTCATTTGATTTAATGACTCAAAAGATCTAGCTCATTTTGACATTTATAGTTTACTCAGTTGATGTAGTTTGCACGCTAGTGTTATAAATCCTAAGGTTTACCTATTGCATATGAAGGGGGAGTGATTACGGATTCCCCATCAACAATATATATATATATATATATTTATATATATATATATATATATGTGTGTGTGTGTGTGTGCTTGTTTTGATACGATTATCACTCACTGTAAGCACAAGTTGAGATAACATCTACTTATTGGATGTACATAAGATCACTTTAGCTAATTTTCATACAGGTGCTTATATGAGTTCTCATCATATCGAAATTCTATATATACTAGCTGTTACGTTTGTAACTTAATAAAATAAAAATATGTGATGGTATAGAGCAAATTTATATTCAATAGCTATTGAAAATTTTGTAAAAATTTGTAGATGGGAAGTTAAAGATAAGATTGGAGGATAAACGTGGATGGAAAATTAATCTTGAAATTTTGAAATACAAATTGTTCCGCGAGGACGTCGAGAGAAGAATAAGGAACAGAGGGAGGGCCAATGTTTCGTAGTTGGTTTCTTATTTTGGAAAAGAAAAAATCAAAATTTATGATTTTTCTTCTATTTTGAATTTTTTTTTCTTCTTATGAAGTTAATAATGGGCAAAAATGAAATAAATAAATGGCTTCACCAAAACGGTTTTGTAATTATCATTTAATTTATTTTAAAACGAAGATTATACCATAATTATGAAAAAAATACAATCAATAAAATGTGTCATGACTGAACCTACAACTTTCTATTTAGAAAACAAATGTTTTATTCAATAAACTACACAAATTTAATGTTAGAAACTTGACATTTTATTAATAAAAAAGGGTGAACCCCACACTCCGAGGGCCCCACACAGAGCCGCCCCAAGCTCCGGCGTGAAGGGAGGTAAATCAGGGTTATGCACCGGCAGCAAGTACCCAGAAGAAAGGTTGTCTGGAGCAATTCACCATAAAGGAGGAGCCGAGACTCGAATCCTTGCCAACGTGGATTAACAGTCTTTCACTCCAGGCTCTTACCACACGGCCTATGCCCCTGGGGGCCTTGACATTTTATTAATATGTTAGTGTAGAACGACTTGAGAATATTAGAAAAAGTTCCACCAAAATTACTCACTTCTCTCCTATGTTAATAGTATATATACTAGTGCTCTTTGACATGAGTTTGTTTAGGCTTTTTTATAATTAATTTAGTTTATATTTAAGTGAGTGTTATATAATATGTTTATTTTTTAGTGTGGTCTATGGATAGCTATATTAGTTTGAGAGTTTGGTCATTGCTTATTCTCCGAGAAAAGAAGATCACGACCCACGGACTTTCTAGTACTTTCGTTCGACATTGCTTCATTAGACTTCTGATCATTGTTATGCACA
Organism: Primulina eburnea; assembly: GCF_022965805.1. Lineage (NCBI taxonomy): Eukaryota > Viridiplantae > Streptophyta > Magnoliopsida > Lamiales > Gesneriaceae > Primulina > Primulina eburnea. Next base: position 32,025,021 of record NC_133106.1, on the reverse strand, counting down.
CCGGAGATTAGCGGCTGCACATAATATATTAAAAAAAGAACTAGCATTTCTAATATCAAAATCTTTGACATCGAAATCATGAGCGTACTTCCCAAAATCTAAATTGTCAATTTGGAAACATGATCTGACGTTATGAGAGTCTCATAAAATATAAAATATGGAATCCAATTTTTCATAAAGTTTATTAATTATGCTTTTACATAAAAAAAAAAAAAAAAAATTGTAGGAGATGGATACACCTGCCTCGTACGCAAAAATTGTGAATTAATTGGAGTTGTGCTGAATGTAATATTGTAACGATCTATATATGACATTTAGACTTATATATGGTTTTAAATATATGAGTTGTATTATTATCATCAACTATAATTTTTCGTAAAATGATAAGTATTTGATCTTACAGAATATAAAAAATATTTTAGTAATTTTAGTAAAATTTTATTTTAAAAATCTAAATAACTAATTTGATCATTTTGAGCACAAGAAAAGTCCTAATAGAACACTCAATAATTTCTCTTCAAATCAATTTAAAAATATAATAACCTCATAACAATAAATATTTTGAAAAATATGAAGAACCAAATGTCAAAACTAGACAAAACCATTTTTTACATGACTCGTTACAGAAAGATTATGTCGAAAATCAAAATCATTTTCCAACCAAATAGAATTAAATTTTTTTTTTCAAAATTGCGACTTTTTAAAGATACTTTAGTCATCTATATTTTGGAGCAAAATAGTAAATATTGCCCACTTTTGATGTCTTTTGGCTTGAAATTATTTGAACTGGTTGCGGTGATAAAAACTATTTTCTTTCATTTTTTTAATATGAAACTTTCTTGAATATATATTTAGTAAGTCTAAAAATAATAACAATAATCTAAAAATCCTCTTGATCTATGAATGGTATATTTTTTAAACTCTCATGAAATTTCTAATAATTTTTTAGAGTGTTTAATTAATATGGAAAATGATATTAGTACCTTTTGTAAAAATTAAAAAATGTAAAAAATCTCATTTTTTAAAATTAATTGAATTCAAAATTAAGTGTTTTTAAAATCAGGAAATAATTCTTTACAAATTAAGTAAATGTGCTCGAGTTTTTAAAGACATGAGTTAATTGTGTTTTATTTTTTAAAAAATAGATGATATATTAACATATGAATATTTTGGGAAAATAGTTGTTTTTGTCTACTAATTTATTCAATTGTCCATTAAATTTTCAAAGTTTGAATTTGGTACATTGAATTTTAATATTTGGATATTTTGGACATCGGGGATGTAGACGAATCAAATCGCGAACAGTATGAGGCTCTCGGTTGGAGCTCGATTCTAGCTTTTATCATGAGGTTCGAGCACTATTCGTTTTGAAATTACTAAGCTCATGAGTCGTGAATAGCTCGATCTCGGTTAATTAATAACTAGTTTATCATGTTTAACGAGCATGATTTGATCTTGGCTCGTTAAGCGAACTGATTAAGCATACAAAAGAGCTCAAGTTCAAGCTTGATCCAAGCTCATTAAAGATAGATAACTGCTCAAACATATAATACAATATATCTTCGATAAACAAACATTAAACTAAAACAGAAAAGTAAAAGTTAATCCATATATAACCAAAACGACAAACCTAACAACTAAAAAAAGCATAAACAAGCCATATAAAAGAACATATTCGTGAACAGTAAACGAGCTCGAGCTCGCAAACAGGCTCGTGAGTCTATAAACGAGCATGTTCACGAGTTCACGAACCGAATATCCTAGCTGATCCTAGTTCGATACGAACAATCTCAAACGATCTTTTTACCGAATCAAGCTCTGAATAGCTCGGAGATTGTTTAATTTTTTACATCCTTAATTTTTGTTCAATTGATGTTATGACACAAGAAAATGCTGACATGACATCAGAAAATATTGAGGTGACATCGATATATGCAGACTTGTCATATTTCACGTCAATAGTTAGACCAAAATAGTCGAAAATTAAAAGTTAGTGTATCAAAACAAAATTGTGTAAAGTTAATGAATTAAAACCCAAAATTAAATTAATTAATGAACTAAAAAAATAATTTTTAGAAGTTTTATTTCTTATAAACTTTTCACTAGATCAGGTACAATTAGCGAGATATTTTGTTTTTAATTTCGGTCAATTATTTAATTCAGAAAATGATATCTTTATGTGTATTTTAAGAAATCAATTTTTTAATTAAATAGTTAGACCAAAATTATTTTACAAGTTTTCACTACAAAATTAGCCATATTTTATTACATCCAGATTTCTACTTGTGGTGTAAATGTAACTTAGACAAAAGGAGAATAAATTCAAACAGCAGCCACTCGAAAGCTAATGTGTGGCCAAATATGGATGATGCTGATTAAAACAAACAGAGAAAACCACGTCTGTCCTCTCTCTTATTCACGGTCGAACTTGCTCTTTTGCTCTCTATTTATAAGTACACTTCAACATCCATCGTAAGCACTTCGTGTAGGTCCGAAATAGGAACTTCTGAAAAACAAAACAGAAAAAAAAAGAAGAATAAAAAGATTCAGAGGTCTCTCTGTAAGAAAATATATACATATAAATTTATTAGGAGAAAAATGTACGCAGAAAAATTGTACAGTTGTTCAGAGAGCCTCTCTATCTGTTAAAATTCTCTTTTTTAGTTAAGGTTTCATTAGCAATTTGCACGTCATTGATCAGAGGAGTAAATACAAAGAAAAATTAGTGAGTTGATTAAGTTAAGATGGCAGTGGGAGGTATTGAAATCGGGTCTGGAAGCGGGGCGAACTATGAAGCCCGTGTGACGCCTTTCGTGGTCGTTGCCTGCTTGGTTGCAGCCACCGGTGGCCTGATTTTCGGTTACGACATTGGTATCTCAGGTTCGTCTCGTTTGTGTATATATTTGTTCAAATATTTTGGGAAAATTCTGAGAATGATCATATTAATTGTGGGTGGATTTGCAGGAGGAGTTACATCTATGGATGAGTTCTTGCAGAAGTTTTTCCCGGAAGTGTACACGAGGGAACACTCTCCAGGGAACTACAACCAGTACTGCAGTTTTGAGAATCACTTGCTTACCTTATTCACTTCTTCGCTGTACTTAGCTGCACTCATCGCTTCCTTCTTCGCCTCCGTGACAACCCGAGCATTTGGCCGCAAAATCTCGATGACCGTCGGAGGTATGGTCTTCCTCTCCGGCGCCATACTCAATGGTGCAGCTGTCAATGTCGAGATGCTCATCATCGGCCGTATATTGCTAGGAGTCGGCATTGGTTACGCTAACCAGTCAGTCCCTGTTTACCTCTCAGAAATGGCACCTCCCAAACTGAGAGGAGCCCTCAACATTGGCTTCCAGATGGCCACAACCATCGGCATTTTTGCTGCAAATCTTGTTAACTACGGGACTGCGAAGATGAAGCACAATGGATGGCGGGTTTCTCTTGCTTTGGCTGCTGTTCCTGCTGTGATCATGACGATCGGTGCTCTTTGCTTGCCTGATACCCCTAATTCACTCATTGAAAGGGGCAAGAAAGAGGAGGCACGCGAAATGTTGCAGAAGATTCGTGGCACGGCCAACGTAGACCTGGAGTACAGTGATTTGGTGGAAGCAAGTGAAGCGTCGAAGCGTGTAGAGCAACCATGGAGGCAAATAACGGAAAGAAAATACAGGCCACAATTAATAATCACTTGCTTGATTCCCTTCTTCCAGCAGATCACCGGCATCAACGTCATTATGTTCTACGCCCCTGTTCTTTTCAAGACACTGGGATTCGGGAACGAAGCCTCGCTCATGTCCGCAGTCGTGACAGGCCTTGTAAACGTGTTCGCCACGATGGTATCAATCTTCACAGTCGACAAGTTTGGGAGAAGGGTTTTGTTCTTGGAAGGTGGAATTCAAATGATCATCTGTCAAATCGCCGTTGGATCTGTGATCGCCTCTGTTTTCGGGGTTTCAGGAGACGGGTCTTTCAGCAAAGGAATGGGGAACCTGACATTGGGCTTGATATGTGTTTATGTGGCTGGTTTTGCTTGGTCTTGGGGACCATTGGGGTGGCTTGTTCCCAGTGAAATCTTTCCCTTAGAAATCCGATCGGCGGGACAATCGATCAACGTGTCTATCAACATGTTCTTCACATTTATCATCGGACAACTTTTCTTGACAATGCTGTGTCACTTGAAGTTCGGTCTCTTCTACTTCTTTGCAGGATGGGTGGTGGTGATGACGATTTTCGTGTACCTGTTCGTGCCGGAGACAAAGAATGTGCCCATCGAAGAAATGAATAGAGTTTGGAAGGCTCATTGGTTCTGGGGAAAATACATCCCAGATAACGCAGTGGGTCTTGAGCACCACCTTCCTAGCACTAGTTATAATAATCAGAACGTATAGATTAAAATAAGATATAGTATGTTTCTTAGTAAATAAACAACAAATAGTCTTGGATTTATTTGTTCATATAAGATGTATCTTTTGTACATCGACAACATTTTGATTTCGCTTCATTTTCAGGTGTATTTAGATGTTTCATCTTTTGGAAATAAGTCACACAAGTTTTTACTTCACTGCTTTTACATCCATGCACGATGATAAAGACAAATAAATATCGTTTCTTCTTTTTTGCTTCATATATATATAAAATTCGTGACAAGTAGATGTTACTTAGTTTGTAGCAAACAAATTATTCTCTTGTTTTACTAATATACCATATTAACTAAATATTAGAAAAATGGGAATTTTTTTTTTGATTAAATTAAATCTTGACGAAATAAAATAACTGTTTTCGGATGCTTGTAAATTTATGATGGAAAGAAGTGTATATTTGAGGCAAATGAAATAATAAAATTTTCTGAATTGATTTTTTCATGAGACGATTTCACAAATTTATATTTGTAAGATAAGTTAACTCAATACATACTTATTATGAAAACTAATATTTTTTGGATAAAAAAAATATTTTCAAGAATGGAAAGAATTACTTAAAAGGCAAAATAATCTTTACACAATTTTATCAAAATAAAACCAAAAAATAATAAAACAATTTGAACTAAACCAAATTCAAACCCAAGTATTTTTCAAGACACAATACTTTACCACTACACTATATCATGCGATTACATATTTGCATTAATAATTATATAAATATTATATCTATATAGTTTTTCACATTGGTCGAATTTGAATCGATCAAAGTTTGCACATTTATGTCAAGTTTTTCACATTTGGATCGAATCAAGGTGTTCATATTTGAGTCAAGTTTTTCAAATTTGGACTGATTTTTCATATTTAAGTCGATCTTTATATTTAGATATAATTTTACACATTTGAGATAAAGTATGGGAATAAGTTTTTGGATGACGTTCGTGACGAAGTTTTATGTGTAGTTAATTTAAGAGTATAATTTTTATTTTGATTAATATCTTTATTGAGAAAATAATAAAATTAATCGACTCTCTTTTTCTTTTTTTTTCCCCCATTTAGAACGTAATTGAGTCCGTGTTACCTCGTTTACCCTTTGTAATGTTATGGCATTTGGAGGCGGATTTGTGATGATAAACCAAATGGGCGTGGCCGCCGGCGAGAGTGTAATTCCAGCCCAGAAATAGGCTCGAAATATCCACTTCCACCGCAAATTAACCACGCCATCTGAAGCACAAAACCCGTACTATGATGCCATTGTTACTGTCGAGGGCTGAGAATCAGAGGGCAAACAGCAGAAAACCTGCTGCTATTTCCAGAGCCACAAACAGCTATTTGTTTAAGCTCTTCCCATTTGCATCCATCTAGCCCCTCATTTTTTTTTTTTACTAAATTGAACTGGGAATATGAAAATTGAATGGAATCAGGTTTCAGAGAGTCGATTGGTGGAGAAGAAAAGTGTTTGCCTTGCCGGAAGCTGCGGGTGGGGCAGCGGCGGCGCTTGGCTTGGGAACCCTAATTGAAGTTGAGACGAAAGGGTTCTTGTGCTGGAGTTGTATTTATGGAGGAATTTGGCCGAAGATGGGTTGATTTCATTAAGCCGCTAAATATATTTTATTACTCGATTTATTAATTTATAATCATATTGATACACAATTTATTATTAAAATAAATTGTATTTTAAAAAGTATATGATAGTTTAAATATTATATATTTTATTTAAATTTAATTTAAAATGAAATTGGTATGTAAAATTCATTTTCGTACGTGACCACAAATTAATACACGAGCTATTATAAATTAGTTTTTCGTGACACACAATATGTTTCATATTAATTTTTTTGTGTTCGATACTTTTTTTTTTTTGTAAAAAACATATATTATTTTATTAAGATATTATATTTATAGAGTGAATAAAATGTACTGAGATAATTTGAACTTTTAAATAAAGTAGAGATAATTTTTTAAAAAAATTTAAAAATAGATAAATATACAAAAATACTAATAAACCGACACCTTCAAAATTAGAAAACAAATATTATGAACGAAAGTTAGTTAATATTATTTGCTCAAGTTTAATAATATAATATATTTGATTTATCTAGTTGATATATGACCCCACAAAAAATATGTTACCATTAAATAAATACAAAAATTCATGTAAAACGATTTTACTGATAAATTTTATGATATATATATTTTATTTGAGTCATTAATAAAAAAATATTATTTTTTAGACAAAAAGTATAACTTTTTATTTTAAATATTAGCATTTTTGACCCGTTTCACAAGAAATATACTCTTAAATAAAATTGTTTTTTAAATCTAATTATTGTTATAAAGTTGTTACTTGATTGAATTTAACAATGACAATAAGGACTCAAATTTGTTCTTCAAATCTAAACCCAAATCAAATATTTCCATCAAATCTCAACATGACATATCCATTTATTTGTTTTTTCCCTTTCATAAACTTTTTTAAATTAAAATTACCATTTTTTTTATAAAAGAATACCAATATTGAATTTATTAAATAAATTCAAATTAAAAGTAAAATAAAATTGAAATAAAATTATAATTTGAAAAAAGAAGAAGTAAAATTCTCATTTAAAAAGAAAATTTGAAGCCACCAAAATTAATCACACTTTAGCCACAAAAATACAATAAGTATTCTGTATCGATCTTTTTTATTATTATTGATGTACTAAAATGAAATTTGACAATAATAGAGGATTAAATTGATATTTGAATTGTTGAAATAAAAAAAAATGTGTGTTGAAATTTTAAAAAATAAATAAATAACAAAATTGTAATATTAACATGTAAAGTTGGAAAAAAAAACTATGTCCTCCTTAAATGTTACAATCATATTTTTAATTTTAATAAAATAGAATTGGTAGAACATATATTATAGAATTTAAAATATATCCAGAAGCCAATACTGACAGAAGTGTTGGCATTTCGGTTATCGGTTTCATGAACTAGCTTCGCTCTTCTCCTACCATGGCTTTTGGCTTACAAGTGACTCCAATTTAGGGCTTCAAAGGATCGATGTCCAGGCAGATCTTTCTCCCGTCCTAGTCTTGTTGTGTATGGCAGCTACAGCCTCGCCTGTGCATTTTTCTGGCATGGTACGAATTCGTTGGTCCCTGTTTTTACTCCTCTTTTCTCTTTTGGGTGTTTTTAGAAGTTGAAACCAATGTTACGTGTATCACGGGCCTACGGAAATGGTTTAACCCCCTCGTTGGTCCAGATATAAACTGTAAATTGCGATGAGTTTTGTCGATACTAAGAGGTCATAAGAAATCCATTAATGAGTAGGAAGAAGGGTTATTGTTTGCTAATGATGATTTACCAGGTGGGAACTGCTTCAAGGAATTCAAAATAAACTCAAGCTCATCTTAATCTCTAATAATTGAACTCATAAAAAACACCAATTCGTACGATTTTTTGGAAACGGCCTCTTACATGCCTATTTAAGAGTCATTTATGTTGCACTTGGGGCATTTTTCAAGATTATCAATTACAGCATGACAATAGGCAACTTGAACTTTCTTTCGCAGGGTTTTAGTGGGAAGTGTTTGAGATATACTGTATGTTTTGAAGCTGACAGAGCTTGCAGGAATATTTTTGGCAGAAGGCTAAGGTGTAGTGTTCTTTGCTTAAATTGCTTCTTTTTCTTTTTTTCCTTTATTTTGCAAAATATTGTTTTATACTCTCTCCAATTTCATGTAGGTTTGGTAATTTTGTTCCGCCAAAGATTTTAACATTATGCTTCCAATCAAAGCACAACTTTCCTGAGAATTTGGAGGGTGTGGATGGGTATGAAAAGGCAAGTGTCTTGGATCATGCACAGTGTGGTTTTGTGTGGCAGTAGATATTGTTGTTGTTAGAAGGCTGGTGTATTTTGTTAGTGTGCTGACTTTTCTTTTATATTTTGTTTAACCCAGTTTATCTCCCTTTTTTGTTTTTTACTCTTTGATAATTCTTTTGATGAATACCGTTCTCATGCAGTTTATCTTGTATACAGGTAATCTGTCTTCCTAATTTTTTTTAAGCTTGTTGATAATGTTCCTTCTACATACTGCACCATTCACAAATGAAGTGAAGTAAATTTGCTTTACCCACTATTTACTTATTATGCAAAGAATCTATCTAGTTTCCTGGAGGTTATACCATTTGCTTTTCTGCCTCTTGTTATTTTTTCGCCCTAATACTTGAATGATAATCTTTCTGTTGTTTTCTTTGCTCTCATCTCTGACTTCGATAATCTTAACTTTGTTTCATTGAGAAACATCTTCTCCTTTTCATTTACTGTTAATATCCATGTGGTGCTGTTAATGTAGCCATAATAGTGTTTGCGGTTTCTATTGTTGCGAGGTCTTAATGGGTAATGGTGAAGTAATGCTTTTTAGCTATTTGTCGGTTAATGAATTCTATGTTTTGTAGCTTTTTTAAAGGCAGAGTTTTACTTATGGTATCTTAATGGAACTGATGAAGTTTATCTTAATAGTGTGTGGAGTATCAGTTATGATGATATCTTTAGTGGAACCATTGAATTTTTTTGTCAGTCTCTGTTTACGAATTGTGTTTTGGATCTGTTTTTTCCTTTGTTTTGTTTGAAGCTCTCGTGTCATGAACTCTAGTCTTTCAATTTGTTGGGTCTTATTAGATTCAACGTTCATCCTTGTAATATCCACTTAATTTTCGTGATGAGCAAACCCTGGTACTAATTGTACACGGAACTTACATTGTGATATGCCAGAATTATGTAAATGGAAAACAACACTGCCAATATTCCTTGTTGGTGTTCATATTCAAATGATATATTTTGTATGCTGTCTTATTTAGTCAAGGTTTTAGTTTTTACTTGGCACATCACTTTGTTCATGGGTTCTTAAGATTTAATATTTTATGCACGTCACTTATCTGCGTATCTTTTCTATTATTTTCTATGTTAGGGTTTTCATGCTAACAAACTTTTTCCTTGTAGGAATCAGTTTTGATGGGTTATAAAGCTCTTGATGATTTGATTGCAAATGAAAGCTTTCACGAGAAGTTTCTTCAAAATCTCAAAGGCGATAATTATTGTTTTGATCCCGCTTTGGTACACAAGCAATTCCCTTCTATAACTGTTGGTTACTTCCCAACTGTGGAGTTGTATGATGGAGCACCATGTTCTTCTGATACCACGGAATCTGAGATACCTCAAATTCCTGAGGGATGTAATCCTAGTGGTGTTGATGCAAATTGGGTGGCTCAAGCTCCAAGTTCTTTATATGAAGAGATTTTAAATATCAATGCCCCTTATTCCCTGGAAGAAAAATTCGATGAATCTACTTTGTATTCACAGTCACCATATAGAAAGGTCGAAACAAGAGACGGTTTACAGCTGACCACAGAGGAACCTTGCAGCAGTGCTGGATCTGAGGCACCTCAAGCTACTCTATCTGTCTCACAAATTCTTGATAAACATATCAGCTGCGTGCCTGGACTAAACAAACGGCAGCTCAGTCAGCTTGAAAAATGTGGATTTTACACGGTGCGTTATGTGAATATATTGAGACTTGGTTTAGAGATTGAAGCCTGATGGATCTACTTGTTTATTTGCAGTTGAGGAAACTACTACACCATTTTCCTCGTACCTATGCTGATTTACAGAATGCTGAGGTGGAAATTGATGATGGGCAGTACTTTATTTTTGTTGGGCAAGTCATTTCCTCAAGGTCAGACTGTCAGCATTTATTTATCCTTGAGATCAAACATAATCACCTTGGATTCAGCTATTTTTACTTTTGTGATTTTATTTGAGAATTCTTGCCGATAGTGGCAGAGCCAATATGATTTGACGAATGCCACCTCTTTCTGTTATGTGCGTGAGTTCGGGATCTAGTTATGGGGCCTGAAAGCGCACGATCGTTTAGATCCATGATTTCGTGATGCTTTGCTACTTTTCTTCCTTGTTTACCTATTTTGACGAGTGTCTCGGGGTCGTTAGAGATATCCCCATGATCTCGTATTGAAATTTTTTTTGGAATATAAGCTTGGTTTCTTTATTACTTCTCTTCTGAATGTAAATACAAAGAAGAGTCCAGAAAATCTCAAAAACAGTAACCATCCTAACCTAAGCAATCCCGAGTGGATAGCTTTGTTTATTTAAAATTCCTAATCAACTGAACAAGAGAAATAATTCAAATGCAAAGGATAAACCGATAGAGCATCTAGGGAGGATTGTGATTGTCTGCCAGATTCTTCTTGAACCTTCCAAGCTTGTGCTTTTGATACACGATGTCTCCTGAAGTTGCTGGACCCTTGCCTGGGCTGGTGTCTTGTTGGGCTGGGCTTGGCGCAACACTTTCCCCTCCACTTTGAGGACATTTAGTGTTAGTCCAAAGTTTTTGAGTTATACCAAGAATGGTACACTAATCAATCTTCTAAGACGAATCATTTGATTCAGTGGCTACTCATGGGTTCTGAGAAAATGCTAAGAAAACTAACCAGATGAATTGAATTGAAATGGTTATTTGTAAAGAATACTTTTAGCACTTAGTTTTTGAATTAAAAGAGTATTGTAGGTGCATCGTTCACTCTAAGTTGGACCTATATGAACATAAAATGCCTGCTCTGTTATTTCATTTATCAACGTTAGGTTCGAGCTTATCTAGTAGAATTGGGTTTTCTTAGTTATTGGAGATGCAAGAATGATGATTATGAGAGAAGTTGCTAAAATGATACAAGGAGGCGTGTGAATCTTACATTAGCAGTGCATGAAATAAATAAAAATTTGTCCTGCATCCTGCAAAAGTCTTGCAAAATTGATTCAACCGGCGAGCAGCGATGGGACTGATAAATCAGAAAAAGGTTTTTTTAGATCTTACAATTTCCTGTTGCTTTTTAGCACTGCTTTGTTTCATTCATAAAATGGCACATTAACTTTAGTTGGTGCATAAACTTGCTCGACTCTGAGAGATGTTTGAGCATTTGTGATAAATTGAATCGTGTATCAGTTAACAAGTATTTGGTTGGTAAAATACAATGGAAGTTAACTGCCGTTAGACTTTGAAAATACCACCATTCTTAATTGTTTTGTTCCTTTACTGGTATCACATAATATAAATATGTCACTGTGAACTGCATGCTCCTCTTCGCTTTCTTTCTTTATTTTTTTTTCCACCACTATCATGCAGTTAATTTACAGATTTTTTCTTCTAGAGTTTCTCATATGTAGAGATAAACATCTGACTTGCATTTTAACTCTATGGCCTTTTTCACCAGGGGAATTCGGGCCAGTTACACATTTGCATTTTTGGAGGTGGTTGTAGCTTGCGAGGTTGCAGACGTTGAACCAAATTCTGAGAGCATGGGTGCTGAAGTTGAGAATAGCACGAAAAGAACAATTTATTTGCATTTGAAGAAATTTTTTCGTGGTACCCGCTTCACCTGCCCACCTTTCCTTAGAAGTCTTCAGGATAAACATAGGGAGGGAGACATGGTGTGCGTTTGTGGTAAGGTGGGGTGTTATGAGTAGTAATTTTTTATTTTTAAACAGTGTGAGATTATCCTTCTGCCATGTTCTTTGTTTGAGTAATCCCTTCCACTGGCCAGGAGTTTCATGGTTTTATGCTAAAAGTTGAGGGCTTGAGAAAGTTTAGCTTTCATTTTTATAGTAAAGGCTTGTGGGAATTGATGACTTGTTAAGTTTTGAATATTTGATATAAAATAGTTTCTGAAGATTGAGATATCCGAATATACTTTGAACGTGTCTTCATGTAAATCTACGTGAGTCAATTAATAAAAAATGGAGGGAGAACAAGCTACACACCTCAATGTGTTTTCAGCGTTCTCTGATTTCTTGTCTATTTTATTATCGTGCCCGGGGTCTTTGCTGGTCTCTTTTTCCCCTGCCTCCTCTTTAATTTTTCTGTTAAACCTACTTTCAATTGTGTTTTGTTTCAGTGTGGGACAGTTTGGTAATGATTTTATTGTTTACAACTATTGTGTGCACATAATTTACTCAGAAATGTTCATTTTTGAAAGGTTCGGTCGGGGAATAGTAAAGATCACTTCGAAATGAGAGAGTACAATATTGATGTTCTTAAGGATGAAGGAGATTCATCTGTGTACACAAAAGGGAGACCTTACCCTATATATCCTTCTAAAAAGGGTCTCAACCCTGAGTATTTAAGAGATATTATATCAAGGTCCGCTTCTTGAACCTCTAAGATCTTATTTTACATTTTGGTTTCAAGATAATTATTTCTTAATTGAAATTTGTAATATATGCTGGAAAAAAGTCACAATTTTAATATTAGGCACGACCTTTCATAGCTGCAATGATAAATCGAACAATTTTCTCTTCTTCGAACCATAGTTATGCTATGATATGATTGATCACATCTCACGCCTATGCCACGTAAGCACGATACAACTACTAAAAATGGCTTTTGTAATGTATTGAGCTTGTTTAAATAGTGTGAAGTGTTGATACCTTGATGCTCTCATCTCATTAGGCAAATGGATATCATAAAATGAAACAATGATATTTTGCTAATGAATCATTAATAAATACCCTTTCATGCACCTTTTTCATCAGGGTCCTTTTTCTGAACATGCCAATAGGCATTATTCATATATAACCTCTGTGACCTGTTGGCAGAGATTGTGTGTAAAACTATTGTTACTCAGTCCCTCAGAATTCAGTTGCCTCATCAGAACGAGCCTGATCCCAAACAGACCCTTCTGGAATGCTAACTCTCTAATGTTTTGAATGGATCATCAAACCATGTTTGGGTAGATCTAACCATATGCTGCGTTCTACCAGATTTATAGACGCCTTTTGTCAACCAAATTCGAGCTGGAAATTAAGTCACTCAGATAAATATTTTTGCAATTTAATACCCTGCTCATATGACAGAAAAGGTACTAATGATTGAGCTGAGAGATGCAGACTATTGTCACAAACCACTTTCTTAAGAAAAGCTCCACCCGTATTTGATATTTATTTGACATAGTATGACAGCCAATAGAACTCAAGTTACTTTTTTTTCATTCCATTGATTTTCACCTCTTGTTGGGTTTTGTTACTTGATTAGTTTTTACATTTCCTTCATTAAAATGTCTTTATACCATGCCACACTCATATTTTGTTTTACCTTCGTCATCATGGCAAATTATTTTTACACTTCCTTCACTAAAATGTCTTTATACCATGCTACTCTCATATTTTGGTCTGTCTTCGTCATTATGGAGCATCTAAACTTGTTTTCATACTCAATCACGAATATGCTCCTAGCAGAAGCAGTAATTCCCACCCCTCATTTAGTTTAAACATCATGCATTTTATTTTGATCATATGATAATCACTGATATGTTGAACTCAAACTGTAATTTTGAATAAACAAGTTGAAGTTGAAAATTGAAATTGTGTTATTTATGTGAACTCAAAGAAGAGCAGATATCATACAATCAGTGGTGTAGTAAAAGTTTGTTGGATTCTTATATCTTTAGTTGATTTCTGAATAGCGTGAATGTTTTCCTGCATTTAGTGGGCATATTACTTATGCAACGCCTCCTCCTGTTACTGCTTCCAAATCTGTAAAAATTTGATCTATTAATCTATTTTTCACTTTTCTACTTCCAAACTGATCACTTGCCTGATGAGAAGCATGTAGTTTTCTCTAACCTACCTCTCTTTTACATTTTTTCAGAGCTTTGAAGACATTGCCAGTCAATCTCGATCCTCTCCCTAAAGATGTTACTCAGGAGTTTGGACTTCTCTGTCTTTCTGATGTGTGTAAACTGGCTTTGAATTGAGCTATGATTGTCCATCAGTATTTTAGTTTCTTTTTTTTCTTTCTTTTAATTGTCCATGGCAAGGGCTAACATTTCTATGACTTAATGCACACAATAATTTGTAGTTAGCTGAGTATATGCCATTAGATGTTATTGCCAACCCACCACTTGGGCGAGGATTGGATTGGAAAGAAGAATAAGCAAAACAGAGAAACACAGTTTGCGTTGATGATTCACATCTGATGACTGTCAATCTGAGCCTTCATATAGTTTTTATATTATTTTAATTCATTTTGTTTCTTTCTATGGTATCAATTAGCTGGCAAATCATTTTATTTTATCTTTATATATCTATTTTTGTTCTTAAATATTACTAGTAGGTGTTTCACAATCGGAAATTTTTCTTGCTTTCTTCTCCGCATTGCTTGCCCGACCTGTTTACTTTGCCCGGGGATGGAAACTTCACCCATGGGTGCCGGCCCGAACGGGACGTGTTTGGGCCATTTATCAGATATGAGTTTGGGTTGGGGGAAAACTCAAATTCCCCGTAGTGGGCATGAGGCAGGGATGACTGATGAGATTGCGATCTCGCCCCCGAACCCCCCGAATCATATATATATATATATATATATATATATATATATATATATATATATATATATATATATTAAAGGATGAGGAATCCCCGATTTGAAAAAGTGGAGATTGCGGGAAGGACGCGGACGGGTTTTGATTAGCCGCCCCATTGTCATCTCTCACGCGCATGCTTTTATACACACACACACACACACGCGCGGACAAGGAATCCCTGATTTGAAAAAACGGAGATTGCGGCAAGGATAGGGACTGGTTTTGGATTAGCCTCCCCAATGCCATCCCTCATGTGCATGCTTTGGTCTGTCCCTTTAACATATAAAAATTTAGCAGTGTCGGAAAGAAATAAATGAACACCTCATGAAGTGAAAATGTTTCATTACTTGACCCTGGTGATCATATTTAACCCTTGAAATTTGACTTTACATACTGTATTGTCTTTGAACTCAATCAATAATTTTCTAATACGTGAGAATCAGCATTATGACCTGCTAATTAGTGCAACCATGCTTGATATGCTTTGACTCAATTTTGTTGTTGTTGTTGTGAGAATCAGCATTATGACCTGCTAATTAGACATTAGTGCAGCCATGCTAGATATGCTTTGGCTCATTTTTTTTTGTTTCGTTGCGCTCTCTAGTCGTCTGCTTTTCTCTTCAAATTCTCTCATAAATACACTTCATCTTATATTTTTTTAATGTCTGGTAAAGGTGGAGAATTGAGTTCTTTTGGCAACGATGCAGGCATATATTGGAATCCACCAGCCAGATGATTTCAACGAGGCAGATTTAGCTCGCAGAAGGCTTATATTTGATGAGTTTTTTTACCTTCAGGTGATGGGGACGAGTTTTTTTTTATCCAGTGCTCCATATGTTTTGGTTATGAGGCAAATTTTGATCACTTAAATTGTTGGGAAATGTTAAGCCTATGCTGCCATGCCTGTTCTGTGATGCAGTTTGGTTTTTGTTTCCATGCCATTGTGGCCTAAAGGATCTCCAGTCTTTTCTTTACATCAGATTATTTTTTTCCATTCTGTTTAGTAGGATAGGCATCCAAGATTTCACTTTAAACAGCTCAATATTTTTCATTGTTTTTTGAGTTTCTTCCTTATCAGTCGCACAAAAACTATTTATTCTGCCTTTCAATTATGAACTCATAGATCCACACTTTACTGCCCCCTATTTTTGTTGTTCTAGTTGGTTCTCTTCCTCAATGTGAATCTATGAGAAATTGTACTTGCAAAGAAGCTCTAAATATTCAGTTGTCAGACATCTATATAACTTGCACTCATATTTTAGCATTAATTGACTTAGATGTCAACCTCTCCAACCCTCGGAATCAGATTTGAAATGTAATTTACTCAGGTGAAATATGTGTCCAATAACATTTCCATGGCGCCTTGTTATCCAGGTCATAATAATATGTTCTTTCTCAATATTCTTTCAGTTGGCAAGGTTATTCCAAATGCTTGAATCTGTTGGTACTACTTTGGAAAAAGATGGTCTGCTTGAGAGGTACATGAAGCCTGAACTCAACGCAGCATTTATGGAGGACTGGTGCAGTATCACCAAAACCTTCATGAAGGTTCTTCCTTATACACTTACCCCCAGTCAGTTGCGAGCTACTTCAGAAATAATATGGGATCTAAAACGACCAGTTCCAATGAATAGGCTCTTGCAGGTCTTGGAAGTGCCTTGTCTCAATTCATAAATTACGCTTATATTTTCTGATTACAAGTTCCTAAAATTTTGCATCTTGTTCACAACATCGAACCTGCTTTTAAGGTATATTGAAAATCCAAACATCTCCAGGAGTTTAAAATCCCTCTATTGGGGTAGCATTGTTGCTATTGAGTTTCCTTTCATTAAATTAATTTCCTTATTTTTTTAAAAAATCCATTTCTTTCCCCTAAATTACTTTTAGAAGGCTTGATTTGTGAATCAGTGCAGTGGTGGAGTTATAGGTTTTCCGATGCATAGGTCTTGTCAACTGTGTGCCCGGGTAAATATAAATCAAAAATGTTTTTTAATGACAATTTTATCAGTTGATAATTGTTGATAATAATGTTGCTTCAGAGGTTTGCGATGTGCTCGGCTGTAAGATGCATCCTGTGACAAACATTAATTTTTTAAGCTAGAAGTGATGCCTCTTTCATTTCAGAGTAGGTAGCTTAACGTAGGTGCAAATTGTTCTTTATTCTGCTTGAATTCCGGCTTTATAATGTCTTGATGGCAGAAAGCATGTTCAAGATAATATTCACATGTACACTGCGTGGCTCCCCTACCTTTTGTATTGATCCATTCGTTATCCAATATGTATGTATGCTGCAGTATGTGGATTTGTATGGTTTTTCAAATGGGAAAAGTAATGTGTCTGATGCAAGAGTTACTATGTTCCATCGGTCACCACTAAATGGCTAGTTTAGAATGACACAAATTAAAAGGTGATTGTACACAGTGTAAATTATTTTCTCCAGGTATATTTTCAACATACATCCAAATTTAATTTTCTGAAAGTTTAAGTCACAAGGAATTTGAGGAAAGAGTTTGAATCTAAATGGCTATCACTGGATTGAGCAGTATCATAAATGTCCGTATCTCTTTTCAGTATTCTATTGTCTTTAGGGAATCAAGTATTCTCATTTTGGAAAATATGGCATTACTTGTGGATTTCTTAAATGGAAAGTAGGAGCATTCACTTTGGGAAGTAGGGTTCAAATTACCAAAACCCATAATTCTAAAATACTTTGAATAAGCGAAAAACAAGGTTCTGATGCACCAGCCAAAGTTGAAACTGTGAAAATTGGAAATGAAAGAGGCCAGCTTCCTTGTGAGGTAGGTAAAATTGTTTGTAGATGTTTTAAAATTTTTATAATAACTAATATTTACCATTTGGAAGCTAATTTTAGTGTTCTATGTTTTTCAAGATATATGATTTTGTGAGCAATTAGTCCCAAACATGTCATTTAAGGGTGTACATTTCGATTGAATTTTTTTTACAGACTGAAACCAAACTGAAATATGCGGTTTGTTTTAGATCTAAACCGTCAATCTTTATTTTTGTTTTGTTTTCTTTTTCCAATATTATATATTTCAAGTCAAAAAGTTGAATCTTATTAAATAAATTTGACATATTTTCTTCAAAAAATGAGATAATAAATTATGTTGTACAGAATAAAGTAAGAGTTCAGTTTTGGTTCTGGTTTTATCTAGATTTGTTTGGTTTTGGTGTGGACTCAGTTAAGTTTTGGTTTAAATTGCAGAAAAATATTCATGGTTTGGTCTTCTTTTGATCCTTAGATTGAACCTCTAAACCGTGAATTGAGCTTAACATTTTGGTTTCTTTTCAAAACTGAATCAAAAACTTTTTTTTTTTTGGTTTCAGATTTTTTCGGTTGTGGTAATCATGGTATTGCATTGCTTTCTCGGTTTCCGGTTTTTATGTGCACCTCTACTTGAGATTTTTTGAATTGTACAAATCATTCCATCTAATACGTTCTCTAACATTCACCTTATATAAGGTACTTGATGCTTTATTTTGTTCTTCGCTGAGTCTGTTTATTCTTTTTTTTTTTACTTTTCCCATGTCCAGGGTGATGTTGGATGTGGGAAGACTGTGGTGGCATTTCTAGCATGCATGGAAGTAATTGGCTCCGGATACCAGGTCATTTGTTTGTACTTCATTATTTATGTTTATGTTTTTTGTATATTCGAAAAATCAATATATTGATCTGTTGCTTTATCTCCAGGCAGCTTTTATGGTCCCAACTGAGCTGCTTGCTGTCCAGCATTATGAGCACCTTCTTGGCTTGCTAGAGAGAATAGAAGAGGCTCATGAAAAGCCTTCTGTTGCTCTGTTGGTTGGCTCAACCCCAGCCAAAGAAGCAAAAATTATTCGAAAGGTAGGTTTCCACAAGTTGTTCAGAGTTACTCCTATTGCCTTTTTGATTTGATTTTTTGCTATAATTATTTGATAGGGTCTCCAACTGGGAGATATCTCTTTGGTAATTGGAACTCATACCTTAATAGGTGAAAAAGTGGGATTCTCAGCCTTGCGCATCGCTGTTGTAGATGAGCAACATCGTTTTGGTGTTGTCCAAAGAGGACGCTTCAATAGCAAGGTAGCATTTGATACATTCACTTAATGTTCACTTGGATGCTTTACAAACAAGCTGTATATAATTTAGAGCACATCCAGGCTGAGTTAGGATGAATATTTTGTAGTTTGGTTGTAGCAAGCTTGTTCCGCATCCTCTCTCAGCTTGCCTAGATTTAATGACAATAAGATGCGACTTTTGTGTTGGATCCAAAATGGAGTTATGGTAAGGTGATTGTATTGCACAAGATCAACTCTCAAATTTCCACAAAACTTATGGCTCTTATAAAGGAAATTTGTTTATTCACAAGAATCGACTCAACTGTCGAAGCCACAATAAGGAATTCAGTGGCTTTATTGTTTTATGGGATTGGGGAAGGATAATACAGGTGGCCTTTCTGAAACGGAACAATGGCAATGGTATTGACAGCCAGATTGAGTTTTTTTGCATTATTTTTCACGTTGATCTTTGGGTCGGAGTTTTTCGACTATGTCTTAAAGATTTCAATTCTACCAGCTTTTCATAACCAATAATCGTACGTTTCACATATCCACATACTCAATAGAAATTTACCTCTTAGAACATCCATTCTAACCCTACAGAAATCAGCATTCTTATTTCTAGGCGCCAACAGCCAAAAACTCTACTAGATGGGATGATCATTCGTCAGTCAGCAACTTTTATTTTTCATCTTAATAACTTTACTTTTAACTTTCTGCTTGGACAGAATTATTGATGGGGTGCAATTATATTTCTGAATATTAGATGCATCACAAGCAATCTACTTTCATATTTTCTGAAGCTGAAGTTTCGAAGTTAGACCTACGCAATTCTGTTGGCACTTTCGACTTTTATCATGTAATGTTATGCCTGTTGTTATATTGTACTTGTGTTGGATAAAATTCACCATTTTGCAGTTATATTTCAACACAATCACTTCCCAACTGGGCTCATCTAGTTCGAAGGAGACTCTGAAAAATGACGTCGTCATGGCTCCACATGTGCTGGCATTGTCTGCCACACCAATACCAAGGTCGCTTGCTCTGGCTTTATATGGTGACATGTCCCTCACTCAAGTATGTACTTTTATTTTGGTTTAACCAACAAAGATTTGCTAATATTTCATAATGTTTTATAAAATTTCAAATTAACTTCTCTTGACTACTTTTACTTGTTCTTCATTATGGCCTATCTGATTTTCTATAATGCATTAAGAAACTTTTGCCTGAATCAATTATTCTTCATTTTGATATTATAGTATTGAACGAATTTATTTTTGTTGCGAGTTATTTGGTGAAGTTTTTTTATTTTTCTCATGCTATACTTCATGTTATCTTGCACATTTTGGTGTACTTGAAATGACAGATTACGGATTTGCCTCCGGGAAGATTGCCCGTCAACACATACATCATTGAAGGAAATGAAGTCGGATTTGAGAAGGCCTACCAGGTAATTTTTTCAATGTAAAGACAATGTAATCTTCATTGTTTACTTTAAACCGATGTCATTTCTTTAGAATTTTAGCAAAAAACTTACCTCTTGGGAGTACTCTGCTGTTTTAATCAGGTGTATGCTCCCAATTATCGAAATAAATAATAAACAGATAAGATGGAAGAGACTCGTGCCTCTTATACACTTCTGGGAGCATTTTGTATTGATTTGTAAAAAATTGAAAGGTCGTCTACACATGCCCCTTAATTTAAATTCGCTTATATCCATTTGCAATAGTAAGAAAGCTCTCTATGAGAAGTGCATTAGTGCTAAAATGTGCAGCTGTTAATTGTTACAGTGCTTAACTGTTACGAGCCCAACACCAATCGAGGGAGACTTGGGCCCTACGAGCCCAACATCAATTGTGGGAGACTTGGGCCCTTTGGGCCCAAGTACAGCAAGCGACCCCAGCAAACCTAAAATAGTAAATGTGTATACCAGAAGAAGAAAGGGAAAAACACGTGATGAGGGGAGGGATTTAAATATCAGTTAGAAGGGGAGAGAAAGTATTCAGTTAGAGATTTTGTTGAGTGATCACTAGCACTTGCTAGGGAAGAAAGTCTTGTAACAGAGTGTTAACTCTGGGATCTTATTTCTTTATTGAATGCCATATTCCATTTCAGTAATTTGTTCTTCATTTCTGGGATTATCGTTTGAGTAATCTAAGAACATAACATTGGTCCGACCTGTCGGATCCGAGGGACGAACTAAGACGATGGCCAGCACCAGAAGTGATGCCAAATTGGAAACCATGGAACGGTCTGTCAATGCGTTGCAGGAGAGCATGGTACAAGTGCACGGACGGTTAGAGAAGCTTGATCAAACTCTCGGCAGCCTCAGTGAGCTGGGAATGTTGATGGAGCAGTTGATAAAAAACAAGGAGGGGACACTACGCACGGTCAGTTTGGCACACCAGAGAAGGAGGAGAGTGCAGGTGCCTTAGAAGGAGAAGGACGTGAAGTGATCACCGAAGAAATGAGGATAGCCTTGAGGAGAATTGAATTACCTACGTTTGAAGGAGAAGATCCGATGGGCTGGCTGGGAAAAGTAGAGCAATATTTCGATGTTCACGACACCCCGATTGGATGTAGGCTCAAATTGGCTTACATTTGTATGCAGGGAGCCTCCATTCACTGGTTCCGCTGGATGAAGGTGAGGATTCCCAACATGAACTGGGATCGATTTGCTGAGGAATTAATCAAGAGGTACGGTGGCTACGAGGCGAATCCATTTGAACTGTGATAGCCTCACTAAAACAGGGACAACAGCCGATTGACACTTATATTGAGCGCTTTGAGATGTTGGTTGCCCAGATTGGAGACGTCCAAGAAGACCAGTGTCTGGGTTATTTTATGAGTGGGTTGAGGGAGGAGATTCGGAAGAGGATGATTGTACACAGCTAGCGGACGGTAGATCGTGCGATGCTGCTGGCGAGGGGGTTGGAAGTTGAGTTGTTTGGGAAAGTGTTGGATCGCGGCAGAAGCCGAACTGGGCTTAGCCCGAGTGTGGAGCAGAGAGGGCTCTTCAATGCGAATTGGGCTTCTCAGGCCCAATCCACTGAAAAGGAGTCCCCATCTGGTCCTCCGCAATCGCGTAATATCACAAGAACGACAGGTCCAGGAAAATGGTATCAACACGGGCCTTTCACTCCGACAACTTACGGATGAGGGTCACGATCAACCCCAAGTGGGAATAGTGGGGGTACCATGAAAGCTCCGGCACTGAAAAATCGTGAAGGCCGGATTATTTCGCATCAAGAATATTTGCATAGAAGGGAGAAGAGGTTGTGCTTTAAATGTGGGGAGCCATACCATCCACTACACAAGTGTGCAAGCAAGAGTTTAAGGGTGACGGTGTTAGCTGAGGAAGATGTCGAAGAAGGAGAGGATGAGCAGGGGATAGCGGGAGGAGAGATTCACATCCAGGAGAATGAAGTTGAAGCATGGCCAGGTGTTCCAATTGCCGAGTACAACACTCTGGAACTGCCCTTGTATTCGGTCAGTGGAATTAATCAGCCACAAACATTAAAAATGAAAGCCAAGATAGCAGGAAGGGGCGTGATAGTGATGATTGATAGTGGTGCGAGCCACAACTTCATCTCGAGGCAGTTGATCACTGATCTGGGAATTAAGGTGGATGAAGGAGTAAAGTTTTGTGTGTGTCTAGGGGATGGGGGCCGCATTGCTTGCCAGGGGTTGTGTAAAGAAGTGGAAGTCGATTTGGGACTCTGCCAGATTCGAATAGAGGGATATTTGTTTGAGTTGGGGGAGCTTGATCTTATTCTGGGAGTCGACTGGCTCCGAACATTAGGAGATGTCATGTTGAATTGGGAATATGGAGATGAGGTTTACTTGGCAGGGGCATGTCATTAACATCAAAGAGGGGTGTGGCCCAGTGTCAGTGCGACCATATCGATACGCTCATCACCAGAAAGACGAGATAGAACGTATGGTGTTGGAAATGCTCAAATCAGGTGTCATACAACCTAGTGGCAGCCCATACTCCAGCCCTGTCATCCTGGTCAAAAAGGACGGCAGTTGGAGGTTCTGTGTGGATTATAGAGCCCTAAATGAGATCACCATTTCAGATAAATACCCCGTTCCAGTAGTTGAAGAGTTGTTCGATGAGTTACACGGTGCTAAATATTTTTCGAAGCTGGATCTCAGATCGGGGTATCATCAAATTCGGGTACGACAGGAGGACATTCCTAAAACAGCGTTTAGAACTCACGACGGGCATTATGAATTCAAGGTAATGCCCTTTGGTTTAAAGAACGCCCCAGCTACATTTCAAGCCACGATGAATGAGGTATTCCGACTTCATTTGAGGAAATTTGTTCTGGTTTTTTTTTATGACATCTTGATTTACAGCAAAGGATGGGAAGAACACTTGAGACATGTGGAAACAATACTCGATGTGCTGCTGTGCAACCAATTGGTTCTGAATAGAAAGAAGTGCCAATTCGGGTTGAATTAAGTGGGCTATTTGGGCCACATTATAACTGGCCAAGGAGTAATGGTGGATCCCGAAAAGATAACCAGTGTTAGTCATTGGCCGAGACCGAAGAACACCAAGAGCTTGAGAGGATTTCTGGGCTTGACCGGCTATTACAGAAAGTTTATTAGAAATTATGGGAAGATTGCTAAGCCACTCACGGATCAGTTGAAGAAAAATAGTTTCTCTTGGAATGACATGGCAGATAAGGCTTTTGTCGCGCTTAAAGAAGCTCTTAGCAACGCTCCCGTTCTGAACATGCCTGATTTCGACTAAGAATTTATAGTAGAATGTGATGCCTCAGGATCAGGGCTAGGGGCAGTCTTGGCTCAAGCTGGCAGGCCCATCGCCTACTACAACAAGGCGCTGACCGATAGAGCTTTAACAAGGTCCATTTATGAACGAGAATTGATGGCTTTGGTGTCAGCTGTACAACATTGGCGCCATTATCTTTTGGGCCGCAAGTTTACAGTGATCACGGATCACAAGCCACTAAGAAGTCTCCTACAACAGCGGATTACCACCACGGACCAACAATATTGGTTAGCCAAGCTACTTGGCTACGAGTTTGAAATCAAACATAAAGCGGGGGCAGAAAATGGGGCCGCTGATGCTCTGTCACGCCGTGAGGACATGGGTGATTTGATGGCCATAACAAGAGCAGAATGGATTGAGATAGATGAGCTCATTAAAGCCGTCGAGCAGGATCAAGGGTTGAGAAAGATCATAGACAACATTCGAGAAGGGAAGGAGGGCAGCAACCATTACACACTAGTCAATGGGTGTTTGTTGCACAAGGGCAGGTTGGTGGTTCCACAATGCTTGAAATGAGTTACCCTATTGCTAAACGAGTTCCATAACACTCTAATTGGGGGCCATGCCGGAGCATTTCGCACGTATAAAAGAGTGGCCAGCAATGTGTATTGGAAAGGGATGAAGAAGGACGTCAGTAAGTTTGTGGCTAGCTGTGCAGTCTGCCAACAACAGAAATATGAGGCCACCAAACCAGCGGGATTACTACAGCCGTTGGCTTTGCCAGATGTAATTTGGGAAGACTTGGCCATGGATTTCATCACGGGGTTACCAAAGTCACAAGGTTATGATGTAATACTCGTTGTAATTGATAGGCTATCCAAGCATGGACATTTTTTGCTATTAAAACATCCCTATAAAGCAAGCACAGTGGCGGAGGTGTTTAATAAACAGATTGTGAAATTACATGGAGTCCCAAAGACGGTTGTGAGTAACAGAGACGCTGTGTTTATGAGTCTCTTTTGGTCAGAAATCTTCAAGCTGCAGGGAACTGTACTGAAAATGAGCACAGCATACCATCCAGAGACCGATGGGCAGAGTGAAGCGCTGAACAAGTGTATTGAGACCTACTTACGCTGCTTTTGTTCAGAGCAACCCAAAAGCTGGGCTCAATGGCTACATTGGGCCGAATACTGGTACAACACTTCTTATCAAATATCAGCGGGGATGACTCCATTTGAAGTGGTATATGGCCGCAAGCCACCAAGCATTATTAGATTCACTCCGGGGGAAACACAAGTAACAGCAGTATCACAAGCACTCAAAGATAGAGATGAGATCCTACGCCAGCTCAAGTATAATCTTGAACGAGCCCAGCAACACATGACGAAATATGCTAACAAGAAAAGAAGGGAGGTTCACTTTCAGGAAGGAGACATGGTATATTTGAAATTGCGTCCACATCGGCAGAGTTCAGTTTCCTCCCGAGTTGCACAGAAATTATCTAACAGGTTTTATGGGCTGTTTAAGATCAAAAAGAAGGTGGGGTTCGTGGCTTACCGATTACAGTTACCAGAAGGGTCGAGGGTGCATCCTGTTTTTCATGTTTCATGCTTAAAAAGAGCAGTGGGCAATGCGGATATTGAGATCAAACTACCTGAAGAGCTGGACACTGATTTATTCTTGACTTTTGAGCCCAACATGATTTTTGCAGGAAGGAATAAAGATATATCCGGACAACCCTGTAAACAAATTCTAGTGGGTTGGAAGGGACGATCTGCAGAAGAAGCTACCTGGGAAGATGTTGAAGAATTCCAGAAGCAATTTCCAGATTTTCGCCTTGAGGACAAGGCGATTTTTGAGGAGGCCGGTATTGTTACGAGCCCAACACCAATCGAGGGAGACTTGGGCCCTACGAGCCCAACATCAATTGTGGGAGACTTGGGCCCTTTGGGCCCAAGTACAGCAAGCGACCCAAGCAAACCTAAAATAGTAAATGTGTATACCAGAAGAAGAAAGGGAAAAACACGTGATGAGGGGAGGGATTTAAATATCAGTTAGAAGGGGAGAGAAAGTATTCAGTTAGAGATTTTGTTGAGTGATCACTAGCACTTGTTAGGGAAGAAAGTCTTGTAATAGAGTGTTAACTCTGGGATCTTATTTCTTTATTGAATGTCATATTCCATTTCAGTAATTTGTTCTTCATTTCTGGGATTATCGTTTAAGTAATCTAAGAACATAACATTAACACATCATAAAAAATCAGGTTTCAGGTTAATGCATTAGAGCAGGCCCATGCATCCAAGGCGTTATAAAGAAGTCATGCTATTTTCTTGCACTCTGGGTAGACCTGACCATGATTTCCTTCAAACTATAAATCGAAACTAAAACTGTTCAAACAGGATCAGAATCAATGACTTGTGGTTTGATTTGGTTTGATTCCGATATTTCATATTAGAAGTAAGAAAAACTGAAACTTAAATTAATATTAAGTTTTAAGGTTTTAAAGTATGTATAAACTTAATTAACGTAATTTAAGCTACTGGATTTATACAAATTAAATTGAACCTTATTTTTTTAATAAAAATTTAACATTCATTTTATTTTGTAACATAGTTGTTAAATAAATAAATTTAATTAGTTTGATTACTTCATGAGTTCTGCTATATTTCTTTTTTACTGGTAAAATTTAAAGAATAATTTGAGTTCGTATTAGTTCAAAAAACAACCAAATAGAATCTATATGTTAGGAACCGGAACTGAAACCATATCCAAGCAGTTTGTTCCTAGTTCAACTTTCCATTGAATCAAAAACCGTCCTTTTATTGCACTTTTAATTAGTAAGAAAACAGGGAATGGTCGTTATTAGATGCGTTGTCCAGATATAAAAGAAATTCTGTGTCTGGAATGCTGAAAGTTGTACAAACCCGACCTACGTGTTTGGTTTTCTTAAGAAGGATATGCACTTGACTCTTGAGAACGAAGAGGTAGACATTAGAAGTGATTTCCCATTTATAAAAAAAAAAAAAAAAAAAAAAAACTATTGGCTTCATGCTTTAGATATTGAGTGCTTGAACTTTTGCAGATGATGTTGGACGAATTAGAAGAAGGTGGGAAAGTATATCTTGTCTATCCAGTGATTGAGCAGTCTGAACAACTGCCTCAGCTTCGGGCTGCCTCAGCTGATCTTGAAACTATTTCTAACAAGTTTACTGGCTTTAGTTGTGGATTGTTACATGGAAGAATGAAAGGTGATGAGAAAGATGAAGCTTTGAGGCGTTTCCGGTCTGGTGCAACTAATATATTACTTTCTACACAAGTGATTGAGATTGGAGTGGATGTTCCAGATGCATCGATGATGGTTGTTATGAATGCTGAGAGATTTGGAATTGCTCAATTACATCAACTTCGAGGTCGAGTTGGGCGGGGAGAGAGGAAATCCAAGTGCATATTATTAGCATCTACAACCTCTAGCTTAAAGCGGTTGAAAGTGCTTGAGAAATCATCAGATGGATTCTACCTTGCCAATATGGATCTTATTCTTCGTGGTCCTGGTGATTTGCTTGGTAAGAAACAATCTGGACATTTGCCGGAGTTTCCTATCGCTAGGTTAGAGATTGATGGAAATATTCTCCAGGAAGCTCACCTTGCTGCACTGGTGGGTACAAATTGTCAACTGTTCACTTGGTTCTATGTTTCCGTTCCGCGTAAATAGTTTTGCCACCCTATTTACTGCAATGAATTCCTAAATTTATTAAATTACATGCTTTCACTCCTCATTGGCCTTAAGGATGGCTTAGAAGCCTCTTTTGGGTCATACATTAGGGGATATCTCGAGGTTTTACACAAACATCTCAAGCCGTGTTGATGTAATACACATTCATCTTTTACTGCGATCTCAGTTTTTGTTTGCTGCAAACACCAGATGGTGAACTCTGGTTCGGTTATTATTTGGACAGCCTGATCTCTGAATTTGAATCTACCATAATGATTCCACTATTTTTTGTGGTTGCAGAAAGTTTTGGCAAAGTCCCATGATTTGGAGAAGTTTCCAGATCTCAAAGCCGAGCTTAGCATGCGACAGCCGCTCTGCCCTCTCGGAGACTAAGCTCAGTCCCTAAGATCAAAGGGTCGGATGTACGTATTAGTTGGATATGGTACTTCAGAGCTGTTTAATTTGGTAGTCAAGAACGATGTCTGAAGAGATGTTCTGCACATTTTAAACCAAGTGCATGCTATTCAGTCAACATCATATTTCTATATTTTAAAATATATGTCTAATTTACAAATTATATAAATAATCACATTCGGGTATACCAAGGGCATACACAATAACAAAAATATATTTCAAAATAAATATCTCACCAATTGAGAGAGTGGAGTTTAGATAGTATAAAATGAGGTATTTATATATATTTTTTCAACCGTTTCAAAAAACTATTCTGAAATATACAAATTAACACGTAATTAATTAATAAAAAACTAAAGAAAAAATTTAAAAAAATTATGAGTGGACGTTGTATGCTGCACGATGCAGCCACGCAGGTCCCAAGCCCTTTTTTTTAAAGGTGTCATGTCCCAATACAATTTTGTATCCGGTCATTATCAAATTGTCTGGGTGCCCTAAAAAATGATATAAACAATAAAATTTTTATAATCGAATTTGTGGTTGAACCGATCTATTTTGAAATAACGGTTCAATCATACAGTCGGATTGAAACATTGTTATATCAAATAAAATAATAATATAATATAATATAATAAATATTATGTTAATTTTCAGACATCTTACCTGAAAATGCACTCCATTGGATTCAAGTCCGGGTCAAATAAACTTGATCCGATTGTCCACCCCTACCTAAAACTGAATTCGAAGTTGAATTCGAAAACCCCAAGCTTCTATTGAGTTGTGTCGACCCATTCGACACCTCTATTTACTCTAGAATCAATGCGATATCCAGCCCGAAAGAGTAATTATTTGATAATTTAATGAAAAATTAAATTTGACTCTAATAATTAATTGAGTTCTAGGTATAATAAAATTAGTAAAATAAGGAACAAGTTTTTTGCTTCATATGGGCTTTTTCTAGTCCAATATTCGATAGCACCACATAAGGCCCACCTAGCCGAAATCTCGATAAATCACTCTTGCTTGTTTTGGGCCCGGATTGACTAATTAGAGTATATCATTTATTAGATGGTCTCACGAATCATTATTTGTGAGACGAGTCAATCCTACCGATATTCACAATAAAAAGTAATACTCTTAGCATAAAAAGTAATACTTTTTCATATATGACCCAAATAAGAGATCTTTCTCACAAAATACGGTCTCACGGGTTATAATTCACTGAGTTAATTATAAATAAATATAGTAAATCATTCAATTTTATAAATAATTCATATTTGTCTTCATTATAAATTTTTGAAACTCAACACTTGTAGATTTGATTGAAATATTTGGATGATATATTTCTATATAATTATCTTTCTTTCCTTCATACGACGATGGGTCCCGAACCGGAGAACACATTTCAAACTTAAGTCATCGACACCTAAACGATAAATTTGAACCTAGAATATCCGAGGAAAACAAAAGTTCAATATTTATTTTTTAAAGCCGCATTTTTTAAATAAAACCGAAATTTTATTTCAAGGACTTTATATTTCTAAATTTAAAATTGAAAAACTATCTAAATTTAAAAGAGTGTGGCATAAACTTGTGTGAGATGATCTCACAGATCGAATTTTGTGAGACGGATTTCTTATTTTGGTCATCCATGAGAAATTATTATTTTTTATGTTAAAAATATTACTTTATATTGTGAATATCGGTAGGGTTGACCCGTCTAACTGATAAAGTTCTTTGAGACCGTTTTACGAAAGATATACTCAAATAAAAATGTGTGAAATTCGTAATTATAATATTCGTTTTTATTGATTGACTACAAAATTTTCCATACTCGAAGCTCTGATATTCTATTTTGTGTGAATTTTATTATTAGGATAAGACACACGCACATGAAAAATATACCATCTACAGTCTTTTCATTTGGCTTTTATATATAATAAAATAAAAATTTTAAAAAGTAAAAAAGTTGAATTCCTTTCACTCTTTTTCGTGTCTTTTTTTTATTATTAAAAAAGAAAGAAAAGATTGCAATATTCGTCTTCTCTTTATAGAGCAGTGGATACTTCGGATGTAAATTCACCTTTGTAATTATTAAACAAAAATTTTAAAAAATTCCATTAAATAAAGTTGATTTCAAATCATAGGCTCCCGCTGATTAATATATTAGTTATAATATTTGAACATCACCAGCTTCCACTAATGAAAACATATAATTTAAATAAACTATTAAATAAGTCTACACAATATAATAATTTAGTAAATAACGTATAAAAAGAATTAATTTCCAAAATTGATTCTGAATTACATATTATTTGCGCCATATATCTACATATAATTAATTAAATGTAAATCTCCTAAAATATCCAATTTTCTGTGTGTTAGTGAAACATTTTTTAAAATTCATGAATATCCTCGATTTTACTTTTTTATACAAAATTTATTTATTAAAATTTAGCTAAATTTCCCCCACTTTTTAATTCAATTTTTCATCCCAAAAAAAAAAAACATCGCCTCGAATATCTACATGTCGAGTTTATCGTTAACAAACTTCATACATAACGCGTGTGCTTCGGTCTCTAGTACAATATTATGTCATATAGCAAATGAGCCGTCGCCACTTAAAGACAATGGCCAAATTCAATGTGCAAAAAATAAAATAAAGAAAGTTGGTACAATTATTCAAACTCGATGATGCAATCGAGTAGGTGTCAATTTCTAATCGAAGATTAAAGACAAAGAAGGAAAAATACAAATATATTACTCTCAATATTTATGATGACACAACTACTTGCCGTAAACTCCAAGACTTTTGATGCAATCACGATCATCGACTTAAATAATTTTTTTTTAAAATGAACTATAATAACTTTAATTCGAGAAGTCCCGAGATACAATGTTTACAAACCACGTGAGTAGATCGTCATTAACACAACTGATTGAACTATTACAAGACAAAGCTTTGCGAACTAAAATGTGAGCTATTTCAACGGTCTTATCATCGACTTAAACAATCAAATTACTACTCAACATCATAATGCATAAAAATAGAGAAAAAATTGCAAAAATTTTACAACAATTGAAGAGAATATAAAAGAATTCCCATCTCATACATGTAAAATAAACTGATTTGGTTACATGATTAATGGAAAACAAAAGAGAGAAGAAGCGAAAAGAAGAAGAAGAAGAAACACGAGGGGATTGTTTCTTGATTCTTTAATGGATAGTGATGAAGACTGGTCTTGGTGGGGTGGCTTTCTGTAGTAGAAAGGAAACCAAGGCACCATAGGCTCCGGTGGTGGTGGGGCGACACCGTAGTAGTATGGTGACGGAGGAGTGAAAGGGAAGTATCCGATTGGAGCCGGAGGAGTCGTCGAGAATGGAGGGGAGAAAGAGGCCGGAGGAGTGGTCGACACCGGTGGCGTTGTGCCCACGGTGGGATTATCTCCGGGGCCGGTGGGCGGTGGATTACAGGGATACGGGCAGACTTGAGACGTCGTGGTGATGGGATGATCGAGGATTGTGAAGAAAAGCACAAGGGAGAGTAGTTTTTGGAGCTTGGTGGCCATATTGGAAGAAATGATGGGGAGGAGTGAAAATCGACTGAGTGAAATATATTTTAAAGTGGGAATTGTTTGGTTTGGTTTGGTTTGGTTTGGTTTAGTGGATGATTTGATATAATTTTGGCTAAGAGATGATTTAGGAAGATAGTAAAGGGATTTTTCCGAGATATGATTTTTAATTAAAAAAAATTCGTGCAACTTTCTAAAATTTGAGAATTTACAATCTGAAAATAAGATTGAATTTTTTGATATAATATGACACCTCTCGTCCAAGGCAAAAACTTGTGTGAGACGGTCTCACGTGTCGTATTTGTGAGACTGATCTCTTATTTAAGTTATCCATGAAAAAATATTATTTTTTATGCTAAGAATATTATTTTTTATTGTGAATATGGGTAGGGTTGTCCCGTCTCACAGATTGAATCCGTGAGACGGTCTCACATAAGACCGACTCCTCGTCCAATTGACAAAAACTTATGTGAGACGGTCTCACGAGTCGTATTTCGTGAGACGAATCTCTTATTTGAGTCATCCATGAAAAAGTATTATTTTTTATGCTAAAAGTATTACTTTTTATTGTGAATATCGATATGGTTGACTCGTCTCACTCCGTACCAAAAAGACCTATTGCATACAATTTTGAGAATCCCCTGCTTGTCAGGACTCAAAAAGTGGCATAGTTGGTAGGGTAGCGAAGTAAAGCAATGGTATCTGTAAACCTGTTTTGAGGGTATCTAGGTGAATAAAAGGGGGCAAAATTAATATATAATAATGCAAAAAATAGTTGATAATAGCCAATTTAGACTCGAAATTATGATAGTTTTGTGAGAAATTGTTTTTTTCACTTATCTAATTTTAGGTTTTAGACTATTGATGTGGGGACCCGGACGCTAATCAAGTTTTTAATCATAATTGGGACTAATTAATCAATTAAAAACAGGATCTAAAATTTTTTTCTTTTTTAAAAATGCGGAACGTAGTGAAATCAAGACATATATACACATCAGTATATATATAATACAAGTCCTGTATCATAAACATTTATTCAAACTAGGGTTTAAAAACTAAAGTCAAGTGTTCAACCCTACATCTAGTCCAAGTCCGGTGCCACCACTCTAATCACGATCTAGCTCTTCATCTCCTCGACCCTGGACCTGTCCCACCTGTTGTCAAGTACACATACAGACAAGACAACAGCCGGATATGTCGGTGAGAATATAATCCCAGTATAAATCAATGAAACATGCAATCATATAAAACAATATAAAGCATGTAATCAGGTAACAGATATATGTATCAAAATCAGAAACATAATCAATATCAATCTGTCGACATAACTCATAATTCAGACTAGACTCAATCCTAGTCTAGGGATCCCGGTTTCCAGATGTGGTATTCCTATATCGAATTCCGTAAAGGATTGAACCATAATCTCTATTACTCGATATAACTAGTGCCCTGGTATTCCTATATCGAATTCCGTAATAGAAGAATTCCAATACCCTTTACTCGATATAACCAAATATGGTGTTCCTATATCGAATTCCGTAATAGATTCCATTACTCGATATAACCAAATATGGTGTTCCTATATCGAATTCCGTAATAGATTCCATTACTCGATATAACCAAACATCCGGTGTCCTAACCTATCCGTCATGGACTGCAGTTCTATCTTTAATATCCTATCTTGAGACATCGTGCAATGTGCCGTGGCGATACCACCACTATCCGGCACTTCTGTCACAAGATAAATCGTCTACTACCTGTCATCTAAAATCAAGAGAACAAGTATATCATCAATTCAATGCAAATATCAATGCAATAAAGTAAAGTATGTGATTTAGAGAAACCCAAGTCCAAACCGACTCAAGTCCATCTCCCAATACCACATTGACTTATACCTTTCTTCCGTCGGTGTCTGGCTCAGTCGAAGTCCTCAACTCACAGCCTGTCTGATACTGACAATACCAACAATCTCATGTCAAGATACCGTTCAAATCAATAACAATCTGATCAATCTGGATTTAATTCAAAATCAACGGTATAATGGTACAATTTCAGTATCCCCGTCAATACAACATCACCAGATAATTGTTACAATCCATAACCCATATCCAGTATAATCTGTAATCCAATCACAATTCAAATCTATCCGGTATAACTCAATATACCCTTAAAATTCATAACAATTCCATAATCAGTCCGTTTCTTAATCTGACTTCGATTATATGATGCCTAATATGTCAAGAACAACATATATGAGTTCCATTCAATTCTGACAATATCATAATTTCAAGACATGTCAAAACGTAGTAAAACTTACGTCCAGTTGTAGCCTACGTTGCTAGGAACTCGATACTGAAGTCGGATTCAAATTCTGACGGACGGATTTCTCAGAAAAGGCGTAAGGATTTTCAACACATATATTCTGACCCTTTTCTCGATTTTTCTGAAGAAACCAACGTAAAGATGTATATATATATCCTAAGCTGCATGTTGGAGAAACGTGTCACCTTTTCTTAAATCTCGGTCGGCGCTCGGGCGGTAATAATCTACCGCTCGAGCGCGGCATCCTCTGTCCAAATCCTTTCCGGATTGCACATTGGCGCTCGGGCGGTCACAATCTACCGCCCGGGCGCCACAGCCTCTGCCCGAACATTTCCTTGTTAAACATTGGCGCTCGGGCGGTCATTTTCTACCGCTCGGGCGCCAACGTTTCTGCCCAACACGTCCACAATCCATATGAAATCTCATTTCGTGTCCCGGTTAATCCTCTCGTAATCATATCTAATTATAAATCAATAATTACCGATTACTAGGATTAAATTTCCGGGCATTACAATTGAGTTTGGTTTTAGTACATTTGCTTTTAATTTTCAATTATTTTAGCCTAATTGCTGACATATAATGTTATAATTCAATGATTTTTGATGTTATGCTAACATTTTTCGATAATATGTCAGTATTTTTTAGTGCTACGTAAGTAGTTTGACCAAATAACCCCAATTAAAAGTTAGTGTTCTTAAATCATATTTTGAAAACTTAATAGACCAAAATTAAAATCGAACAAGTTAGTGGAAAAAAAATTTATTTGTTTTTTTATTTTTATATTCTAAAATTTAAAATTTTCCAATATGTAATTTGCATTCTTTCCATTTTTACTAAGTTATCATTCAATTGACGGTTTTAGTTTACTAATTTATATTTTTTCAACTTTAGTTATTTTGAGTGCTTGACATGACGTTGAAAATGATATCGTATCTTGAAAATTATTTATGTGTCCGATGTCATGCTATCATTTCGGTTAAAAATGATTAATAGTAGATTAAGATTGTGAATTGATCCATAACAAAACAAAAATTATAAATGTGTAACTTACATGCTAAAAATACATCAAATACTTGAAATAGAACATGATTTAAAACAAAGGTACATGAAATAAAAAACGAAACAATTAGATTAGGTAAACTAAAATTAGCTAGACCACCAGTAGCTTCCAAGCAATAAAAATATGAAATATTGTACTAAAATTTCAGAAGATGCTAATTTATAATATAAATTTTATAATATTTAGATAAGACTATATCTTTGTTTATTTATTTCAATTAAAATGCAAACAAATATTATTATTATAATCATTATCATCAAGCATTATATATGTTTTCGGTCTTAAATTTCGCTTCTTTGCAATTTTGATCATTTATATTGTTAAATTTCATTTTTAGTCTGTTAACTTTGGTTTTTGGCAATCTTATTCATTTTTTCAAAGTAGTGCTAACATATGTAATGTCACGTCAGCATTCGTGATGAAAATGATTAAATTACAAAAAATCGAAAGATACATGACTAAGACTTAAATTCGATGACATAGATGACAAAAATATCAAACATGTAATAAAACTTAAATACAATTTTCCCTAATAATTATTATATTTTATTAATTGAGTCAACATGTTTCGTGTGGATGTGTGGAATTTTGAAGTACTACTCTTCAAACAAGAAGCGAGACGATAATTTAATACACAAATAATTTAGCGAGTCAAATTATGTGCACCCAATAATAATAATAACAATAAAGCAACTTTTTATTATGTCGGTGAAGTGTAGATAAGTAGAAGTTGCACCGATAAAGTAGTCGATAAATTTCCTTTTTCATCCCTTCGTTTTCAAGGCCGAAACAAATCGCCCCCTCAACTTTTTTATCTTGTCAATATCATCCTTATTCCTTAAAATGACAATATGTGAAAATTATGATTAACTAACGTATCAAAATTCCATGATCTGTTAGGATCAAACACTTACTATTAAGTCAAAAACTATAATTGTCAGTCAATGTGAAATTTTATTTCCTTATACTTATGACAGCAAAAATTGCACCACTCGAGTTCGAATAAGCCGGCTGTTAGGTCCATGAGTTTGGGGGAGGTGCGTGTTTATCTGCTGGTATTGTTTTATATCACTTAGAGATTAGTCTTACTTTTTTACTATTGTTGGTCTTATCCCTAAAAGATATAATATTACTCTTTAATATCTGAAATCACTCTTATATGGCTCAGCTAAACAACCAGATTAAGCAGCGCATGTCAGCAGCATGACACACAAGAACTTTATAGGAGTCATCTATCTTAGCAGTATTCTCACTCATACACGTTTAACCCAACATTTCCCTAAAGAAGTATAGAACTATTCTTACTGGGAGACTTGAGCTCATGATCTTGATTTGATACTAATTGTTAAGATCAATCGTTTAACATTAGGCTAAAAGCTCTTGTTGTTAGCTAAAACACAACTTTATTTTCTTATACTTGTAGCAACATAGAGTGTATCTAATTTTGTGCTAATGGGTGAGGTCTTTGTCTATCTGTTGATGTTGTCTCTTATTCTTTAGATATCAGTCACACCCTTTCCCTACAGTCGATCATGTTTATAGGAGAGATAATATTACCTGTTAAGATCTGCAGTCACTTTTTTACAGCTCATCTAGCCAATCAGATCAAACACTACAACATCAACAGCTTGACACCCGATAACTTCTTGGGAGATCACTCATCCTATTACTAATTTCACTCATACACATTTAACCCAACATGATCTGTTATTTAATTTTAGGGACTTTGATTAATACAATATCATGAATAATTGATTATTTCAATTGAATATTTTAATAACTATATATTTTGCACATTATTTAGGATTTTTTAAAAAAAAAATCAATTACTCTTTTGGAATTTTAGAAATTTATTTTTCACTATGTTATGCTTGTCTTATTGCGATTTTAGTTTGTTATATAGTCAAATTACACTATAAGTCCGACATGTTTAATTTATTTATAATTTTGATATGATTTTGGTCGGAAAAATAATGTTAGAAGGAAATTTTATGATTTGACATCCGAGTTTACCATCATGTGATAAAAATTGAAGATATTTCAAAATAGAAAGAAAATTGTATTACATCACACAAAAATTATTTTCTACCATTTATTTTATAAATTACTAATTTCAATCATCAAAACCTTAAAATAATAAATAAATTGTCAAAAAAGTTGATGTTTTTGAATCCCTTTCAACGATCGCTTGACTTTCTTTGTATGTAACACAAATATTGCATACATTCTAACAACCGAAACGTCATATATATATATATATATATACTTTAGCATTTAAGCAGTAAAATCGAGCTTACTAAGTTGATTTTCGACTTCGATTTTACTGCTTAAATGCTAAAGTTTCATCTTTAAGAGTAGAAATGGGAACACATAATGCAATAATCGATAAAGAATTTTATTTTACCTTTCATACATACCTCATAATACAAATTTAAATCGTATATATCAACATGAATTAATTCTAGAGGCATCGTTCAAGAAAAATAAATGAAGCTTCGACTAACTTAGATTACAAACGCATAAAATCTTATTCACAACTGTTTTTGAGTACTCTTAGGGTGTGTTTGGTTGAGTGGATTAAATAAGGATAGATTAATAGTCAAATATTTATCGTTAAAATTTTAAGTCGTTTTAATGATCATTTTGACCCGGTTTAATATTCAATTTTATGGATAACTATTTGATTAATAAAATTAGATCTTAAACCGGATCAAAATGATTATTAAAACATCTTAAAATTGTAACGATAAATATTTGACTATTAATCTATCCTTATTTAATCCACCCAACCAAACACACCCTTAATGAAACTGATGGGTCCTGACAAATGTGTATATGGACAAATTTCAATTTTAATCAATTTTTTAATTCAATTTTTTATTTATCATCAGAAGTGCTGATATGATATTATATATGTTAGTGTCACATCAGCATAGTATTGATACCACATCAGTGTCACGTCGCCAAAATGATTGAAATTGCCAAAAATACAAAAATAAAGGATTAAAACCGAAATTTAACAATATAAATATTAAAATTATAAAAAGATAAACATACAAGACCAGAAATGTATTTTTCTCTATCATTTACTTTGAATAACCTATTTTTTACCCATCGTTTTCTAATGAGAACCATATAGTTTTGAGGATACAAAAACAACACTCAAATAAACTGTTCACATTCACTTATATTGAAGTTTTAGAAGAAAATATTTTTTTAATCACCATGTGTGTGTGTCTATATATATATATATATATATATATATATATATATATATATATATATATATATATATATATACACATTAATTCTCGTAAAACCAAACATGTCACGCCCCGGGCCCGCGCCTGCATGACTGCACAATGGGCCCCTATAGCAACTATTTCGTATTCGTCCTCGCTTTACGAAAATGATTAACCAAAGTTGCTATAGAAGTCCATTGTAAACCATTATAAATTCATTTTAAATCTTTGATTTTTTTCGATGTGGGTCTTTGATAATTTTCGATGTGGGACAAGGGTATCACAATCACCCCTCCTTCAGAACGCGACGTCCTCGTCGCGGCCTGACCCCTTGATCCACCAGCACCGAGAATCTAGAGGTGACTCCTACAGGTTCAAGAGGTGGCTCCCGTCATGTAGCACTTTGACCCGCAGGTTCAAGAGGTGACTCCCATGCACGTAGCACTTTGCCCCGCATAGCACTTATTTCTCGGTGTTCCATGACGGTGA
Organism: Primulina eburnea; assembly: GCF_022965805.1. Lineage (NCBI taxonomy): Eukaryota > Viridiplantae > Streptophyta > Magnoliopsida > Lamiales > Gesneriaceae > Primulina > Primulina eburnea. The sequence goes on along the minus strand of NC_133106.1, from coordinate 31,986,573 downwards.
CCGGCTCTGATACAATTCTGTCACGCCCCGAGCCCGGGCATGCGCCTGCATGACTGCACAATGGGCCCCTATAGCAACTACTTCGTATTCGTCCTCGCTTTACGAAAATGATTAACCCAAGTTGCTATAGAAGTCTATTGTAAGCCATTATAAATTCATTTTAAATCTTTGATTTTTTCGATGTGGGATAAGAGTATCACAAAACCATTCTCTCAAATTATCTACCAAGTTGTATTCAATTTGTATACTCCTAGAGAGCACTAGATTAGACATGTTCCTTGATTGACATGTTTCATTTTTTAGATAATGGTGGCTCGCTCGATCTCGTGATGTTTTCGGTTTCTTTTGTGAGATCGGCGTTGACCCAATTAATATTCGAAAAATTTTAAAAAAATTATAATTTTAGTCTTCTAAATTGACATGTTTTAGGTTTTAGTCATGAAACTTGTTAATTTTTTGTTTTCATACAGTAACTTGATTTTATTTTTTTATTTTATTTTTACCAAAAAGTATTAAATCCACCAAATATTGTTTATTTGACACTGACACTTTCCTACGTGACTCATGTAACAAAAATAAAGGGAAACGATAAAATTTTTTCTACTCATTTTGAAGTATTAGGGTCGTTTCGCTTTTTTTTTTTTTCTTTTTTTATCAAATTAATTTTAATTTGAGTAGTATATGCTTTACTCTTTATATATGTCACCATATTTGATATATTTAATGATTTCAGACAAAATATGATAAAAAAAAACTTATAAGACTGCAATTTCAATTTTCTCAAAAATTAGTTTTGCAACAAGTTTTTACCATTTCATTTTGTACAATATACAAGTAACAATCAAGCATATTTTTTTAAAAAAAAATGTATATATGAAAGTTGAGTAATAGATATCAATAAGAAAATGGGGCAAGTGAAATGCATCTCCTTCATTTGCGACCGTCCAATGAAGCATATGCTGGCTTTGACATAGAATTCGTAGCAATAAATAACAAACTTTTATCGGGTCCCATCTTTCGCCAAAATCGATGTTGATCTCATCTTTTGCTACACTGACACGCACAATTAATTCAGGGATTACAATTTTGTTATCATGTATAATATATAATAGTAAATAAACGGTCTCACGGATTTTTATTTTTGAAAATTAATTATATTTATATTTTTAATACTAAATATTATTTTTGATATAAAAACAATATTATTCATAAATGACTTAAGTAAGAGACATATCTAAATGATTTATGATACATTTTCACAAGAAATTTTGTGTTTTAGAAAACAAAATTTATATATTCTAAACGGCTAATTAACATCTTCTCGATTCAATTTTTGGTCTATACGTTTACTTTTTTTTTTGCGATTTTAGTTATCTATGTTGTCGAATTTTAGTATTAGTTGACTGTATTTGTTTTTGTTTTTTCTTTCGTAATTTTTTCCTTTTTGTGAGGGGACGCTGATGTGACACCAACGCAGTGCTGATATAGAACTGATGTATATAATTTCGCATCAGCATTTTCGATGAAAAATACTAAAATTGTTAAAAAAAATTGAAATATATACGACTATGAGTGAAATTTGATGATATGCATTATCAAAATCATAAAGAGACAAACATATCAGACCAAAAATTGAAATTTTTATCATTTGTATGTATATATTGAGAAGATAATGTTGAAGAGATGCTTAGAAACACCTCAACCTAACAAATGGTGGACCCAAAGAATAAAAACCTAATTCTAATATAGAATATAGAATAAAAGAAAACAAAAATTTGAAGCGTGCCATGTGGCCAAGAAATCCCAAAAAACAACACTTTATTTTTTCTTAAGTAAATGAATTCTTTAAAATAATAATAATAATATAGGAATCTAAACTAGAAACATAGCCCACAGCTAGCAAACTCACCAGAAGGACAAATGCCCTCCTAAAAACATTGCTTTTTAATTAGACGTTAATGGTGGATGATACGTAACTTTCAATTTACGATGAATTTAATCATATAAAATTTAACTAGAAACTAAAAAAGGAAACAATAACTAAAGTGTGAAACAAAAATAATGAAAACTATCATCTATAACTCGAATAAATATTAATATTTTTAACAAAAAATGTAATATTTTTTTCTATAAATCAGATTGAGTTGAAAATCAATATCATAAAATTGATACGTGAGAATATACGATATGATTTTACGAACTAACATAAATGGGCATCTAATGGATAATGGACAGCTCCTTTTGAAAAATTAGATAGTCGAATTGAATAACAACACTAACGCTTTGAAATCTAAAGCGTAGAGATTTTTGAAATTACAATTATATTTATTCAACTTGTTCTCATTGATTAGAACATGACATCAACATTAATCAACAACATGAAGGAGAATAGGATAGGGATGGGTTATTGGAAATCATCATCAAACACTTGACCAAAATTACAACGAAAAATTATCTTTCTTTTTTTTTTTTTTGGGTTCATTTTGGTGTCCCTTAATTTTCTCCAAATAATATGAATCTTTTATCGAAGTATTGTTAATGATTCACCAGAAATCTAGTAGCTAGCAAACCCACAGCGCTGCTGATCAAGAATGGAAGCATAGCGACACGGGAGCTCCTGTCGGAACCCGAATTATCAGCGTCGACCGGATATAGATTTCCAGGTGGGCCGCTTATGTATATGTAAGGAGGATTTTGCGGGTACTGGCCACCAGGAGGAGGCGGGCAGTTACTGCTCGGCGGCGGCGGCGGCTTCTTCTTCGGCGGCGGGGGTGGCGACGGAGGAGGAGGCGACGGAGGGGGTTGGTTACATGGGTTGTCGCAAGGACAGTTTCCACACTTGTTCTCTAAATCAGGTGGGCTCTCATCAAGGATTCTTGAATTCTCGAGTCCTTTGGTTTGGACCAAAATTGTGAGAAAGATGGTGAATTGCAAGAGTTTAAGCTTAGCCATGGGAAGATTTGCGATTTGGGATTGGGTTTTTTTTTTTCTTTTAATATTTGGAGAGATCGAGTCGGATATATTTGGTCAGTCTTTGGGGGATGAAATAGTGTTATATGTGGAGTGGTATTATTTTCGTAGGGGGCGGAAGGGTCAAGAAAAGGGAGAAGAAAGAGGAGAGCGTATTTACGTTTCTTGGGTGGGTGCATGAGAATTTGGAAAAAAAGGTGGGCGGAAGTTTGGAGATATTATTGGCCCTTTACTCGATTATTCTACAATTTATACTCTTTTCTCTTATGTTAATAGTGTCATGTCCCGTTTCGATATCAAGGGTTAGTCAATACCAGAGTTATTTTATAACCACACAATCAAAAACAACAAGTCTCGTATTACAGTATAAATCAAAACCAATTTATAACTCATAATCAAACAAAAAAAAATCGTGTATCCTCAAAATAGAGTACTTGTTCTTGATTGTCATATTGTTTAGTCCTCTATAATCTTATCTTTTTTCCTTACAAAGAGTATTGATGCTTCACATAGAGACACACTTGATCGAACTTGTTTTATGTCTAGCAATTCTTGGAATTGTTCTTTTAGCTCCTTGAATTCGGCTGATGTCATTTCGTAAAGTGCCTTAAAAATCTGTATAGTACCGAGAACTAGATTTGTTTCGAACTCAACCTCGCGATCCAGGAGTGTCCCAGAGAGTTCTTCTCAACAAATTTGGAGATGAACTTCTAAAACTATCAAAAAAAATTGAAAGTTACAATTGGACTACATTAAAATTTGACAACATACAGATCAAAATAACAAAAGCAACAAACAACAAAAGTTTCAATTTTTCCCTATTAAATTATATATCACACAATAATATTTGAATATTCAATTTTGTAAAAAAAAAAAAAAAATAACTAATGAAGTAAGCTAATCATAACAATAGAAATCCAATAGCAAATTTAACATTAAAAAGGAAAAGAGAGTGTATTAACTCAATGACTTCGAAAATTTTACTATATTAATTTTGTTCATAAAATTGTAAAAAGATTAATCATAAGGCCAAACGACTTGTCAAGTGCTACAGTAGAAAACCAATCATTGTTATTTTGAAACTTGCTGAAGATCAATCGAAGAAACATTAAATTTTGTTGATACATAACAGGCCATTAGCGTTGTGGAGATGATACAGTGTGTAAACATTCGACTAATATAATAGTTTATAAATCACGTTAGTTAAATAAATTATATTGAATAAATCGTGTGCAACAAGCTCGTCTCATAATATGTTGATAAAAAATTCGAACTCACGATTGTTGATCAAATACTCACATATTCCGTCGACTCAAATGAAACGGCATGACTCGTAACTTTGAACGTTTGGAGAAATGGCTTAATCGATAAGACAATCCACATTCATTAGTCGATAGTCAACTTTTAGGGTCCCACGTCTTAAAATTCTATCGCTAGGTTGTACATTTGTTTTAATCTCTTTGAATCTTACGTTGTTGATTTAAGTGAAGAAACAACCACGGGATATAATGAAAAGATGAACTAATTATTATATTAATTTGATCGAAGTTTTAGATTTTAGAATATAATTATAAGTTCATTCGATCCAGTAAACTGTGATCTTATTAATGTTGAAAAATCACATGTACAATGAAAGATAACGATAATGAATTTTATCATCATTAAAAAATTGAGTAAAAAGATTTCTTGAACACTCTTTAAATGTAGTATATGGTACTTATTACTAGGATTCAATCTTTTATTATGTATTTAATTACTCATCATATCAAGACTATTTTAGATGTTTTTATTATTTTATTGGTATAATTATAATTTTAGTTTTTTAAGTTGACATATTTTAGGTTTTAGTCAAGTAATTTGTCAACGTTTTGTTTTTATCTAGTAATTTGGAATTTTTTTTGCACTTTTTTGCATTTTTTTCACTGGAAGCCACTAAATTCATCATATATGACTTATTTGTCACCAATGTTCTCTTCTATGGTTCATGTGAAATGAATAAAACCTATATGCATAGTAAAATTTATTGAAATAAAAATATAGGACAAAATAGAGTAAAACGATGTCCAATATTTGAAAATGAAAAAAAAAAGTTTGATAATTTCCCTTTAATTTTTTCTTAGATTATATTTAATGTGTATAATATAATCATTATCCTCGCCACATGATCCACTTAGGGTAGCTTCGTTATCAAATAAATAATATTCGGTGAAATTAGTAGCTTCGGCAAAAAAATAAAAATAACAAAACCAAAAAATAATTCAAGTTATTTGATGAAAATCAAATTTTGATAAAGGCAAAATCTTGTGTGAGACGATCTCACGGGTCATATTTTTGAGACAGATCTATTATTTGGGTTATCTATGAAAAAATATTACTTTTTATGCTAAGAGTATTACTTTTATTGTAAATATCATTAGGTTTAACCCGTCTCACATATTAAGATCTGTGAGACGGTCTTACATGAGACTCACTCTTTGATAAATTATATGACTAAAACTCAAAACCGACTAACTTACCCACTAAAATTTCAATTTTCCTATCTTTCATTTAAACAATATTTCACACGGCACCGATTTGATTTCAATAATGTGTCCCATTCAAGTATCCCGTCGGATTTTTTTAAAAAATAATTTTAAAAATAAAGTAGGTAGTGGGGTTTTGCAAAATTAAAACAACACACTTCCATCAATGGCGGGCGCTGCCAACAAAGCAGCTTCCACTGCCAAAGGCAGCAAACATTGTTTTTTAAAATTTTATTATTATTATTATTATTATTATTATTATTATTATTATTATTATTATTAATAAATGTGGACACATATCTTATTAGTAAATTATGAATACTACAAGCAAAAAATTAGAGTTGAAACTTAAGTTCAATAATTTGAAAAATAGATCAATTTAAATGGTTAGTTAGTCAACCAAATTCTTTTTAAGAAATTTATTTTCCATTGTAAACTATTAAATAAAAAATCTTTTTAAAAATTGAACTTACTTTTGTTTTTTTAAAAAAAATATTTATTTAATTATGTGTTGGTTTAGTTTTCGAAAAAAAAATGTATGTGGATATACATCAACTTTTTTTTTTATTATTATTAATAGTTTGAATATGAAAATTCAAAACTTTCGTAAGAAAAATATTTGAAATTGTATTTTTTTGTTTTTTTAAACAATTTTTTTAAAAAAATACATTGATTTAGTTTGTTTTTTTTAAAAAAAGAGGCGGTGTATGTGTCTCGAACAACTTATTTTTTTATTTTTTTTTAAATTAACGAATTTGAGCTCCAGCTTTTATTTTTGTAAATATACTAATTTGAAAGCTAAATAACTTTAAAATGCAACAATTTAGAAAATTTTATTTTAAAATATAAAGAAATTTATTTTTCGAAATTTTGTACATATGGATTTTGCTGAAGTGTGCCATCTGTTGTAGTTTTTCAAGAATAAGAATGACCCGCTCTGATACCAATTGTTGAGGATCGAAGTTGAGTTTAGAGAGGAGGTGAATAAACTCTACTCGTTTTTCTTTCTTCTTCTGATGAGGTACTAAAATCCTGTTAGAGATATTAGTTTATCTTGTACGTATACTTTCACCTAGATTACAATAAACGTGCGGAAACAATTTGATGAAGTAGGCAGCAGTTGTTTATGGAAGTTCGAAGATGAAATCTTCTACGTCTCTCCTTCTTCTGTTTCCAGAAGGTATAACTAAAAGACTTTGGAAATTACAATACAACTCTTGTACACACCCACTTCAGAAGGACTTACACCTCAGCCTACTGAAACTCTTAGTTACTCAACTCACAAATATTGTGATACACAAAGTTCTGAAAAGACTCTTTTCAGATTACAAACTCTTCCTGATAAAGTATAAGTGATGTAAAGATTGTGAAGAGTGTAAGAATCAGTAGCACAAGATGATCTTTAAAAGATCAGATATTAGCTATGAAGTGTGCGCTACTTTCCTTTGTGTTGAACTCTAAGTACTCAAGGAATTTCGAGATTTGTCTGATAAGTGAAAATAGCTTTGATCCTTGATGTTATGCGAAAGTAAGTGTTGTCGTATAAGGATTTGTTCCAAGTATATATAAGCAACTGAGTTCAACGTTCATAATCAGATGATGTCTCCAGATAACTGATACAATCAGCTTTATTACCAAAAGAAGTTCCTGCAGAAAAGCTATAAAACAATCAGTCTTGTTTTATACTTAATTGGGTAAGGTGCATTAAATGACTCCGTATAGTATTTAATGCTGCAATTAATACTAGTACTAGGAACCCTTAACGGTAACAATTAAGGTAGTAACGTTAGGCAACGTCTTCTACTGGTTCTGTATTTCTATCATTTCTACTGCTTTAGTTTTACTTAAACCAGTAGCTTCTGATAAGTTAGTCTACTGTTCTGGTCTGCTGGTTTTAGTTAACATCGCCACAACAAAATTCATGTCTAACATAAAATATAAAGAAATTTATTTTTCGAAAATTTTGTACATATTCAAAAAAATTTGTCTACGAAAAAATAAAGTGATTTATCTTTCAAATTAGTTTACACACAAAAAATGGAAGTTGGAGCTTTAATTAATTAATTTAAAAAATAAATAATAAGTGAATTGATACACGTACACAAATATTTTATTTTTTTTAAAACTAAATCAACATATATTTAAATAAATAAATTTTTTAAAAAAAAAAAAAGAACAAAAAAAGTGCAAATTCAAAATTTTTCATATTCCAACTGTTATTATTATTTTTTATTAATCATATTACGATTAACATTAAATTAAAAAAATAAGTGGATGGGTATGTATGTACAATTTTTTCGAAAAATAAATCAACATTTCTCAACTATCATTTTTTTCACGTATTCCTCTTGTTCTACTAATAAAATATGCGTCCAAATAAAATAATAATTAAGTTTAAAAAAATAATAAAATTTTTGCATGTAGTCTTCTGTTGGCCATTAAATCATACGCGCAGACTTGTTAGTAGCTACAACTTCACATGATATCTTGTACGTCTCAATTTTGCTCACAACGTCCGCTGTTACTAGTGACGGACGTTGCAAAATATATTGCGTGTCCGTCGTTGATTGTGGTTTTTGTCTTAATTTTGCAAAAATTCATTATCTATGTATTTTTTAAATAAATTTTTGAATTAATTTCAAAAAGTACTTAAAAAACTCATATCCTATGAGGTTGTAACCATTGAATAACCCTGACAAAGAAGAGAAAGATGAATTTACATTAACATTTTTACCACTTTTATTTGCACGGGAAGTGAATTTCTGTACAATTTTTGGAGGAAGATATTTTTATACTCTGTGATGGATTGTTTCTTGACGAAAATATATTTTTGGTGTTAATATTGTAACTCAAAATTTTCAAATTATTTAGTATTTTAATTTCACTACAAAAAAAATGCTATACGACAACGGATTTTATCCGTTGTCGTAGCCATTTTAAAACTGTTGTTGAAGCCAATGTTGTTAAATGTTCGCTCAAAGACAACGGTTAAAAATTGTTGCCGTAGCTACAATTTGCGACGGTTTTTAAAAACCGTCGTCGTAGCTGCATTTTGCGACGGTTTTTAGCGACGGTTATAACAACCGTCGCAAAATATAGTGACGACGGAAACCTATATAAACCGTCGCTAAATGTAGGAACAGAATTCATGTGGAAAAACCTTCGCTATTTAGCAACGGTGTATAAGTCCGTCGCTAATATTTTCGGTAAAAAAAAAAATAATAAGAATTTAATAAATCTGTGTTGTAAATTTTTACAATTTTGTAAAAGATAAAATATTTAAGAGTCGTGAAGTAATAAAATCGCGTAAGAGATAAAAATTTTAATTTTTTTGATGTGGAAAAAAAAATCGTGTAAGAGATAAAAATTTTAAGTGTTGTGAAGTGGTAAAATCATGTAAGAGATAAAAAATTTAAGTATTATGAAGTTGTAAAATTGTGTAAGTGAGAAAAATTTTAATTGTTGTGAAGTGAAGTGGAAGAAATTGAATGAAATTTGCATGTATTTATAGAGAGAGATGAAAAAAAATGGAACGAATTTTTTTTAAACTAGCGACGGCGTGGACTTAAACCGTCGCAAAAGTTTAAATCGGCGACGGTTTAATTTTATTTGTCGCTAGATATAGCGACGGTTTATTTTAAACCGTCGCAAAATTAGCGACGGCTTTGAGAAACCCGTCGCTACATTTAAACATGCGAGAGTTTTTCTTTAATTGTCGCTAAATTTAACGACGGTTAAGATTCAACTGTCGCCGATTTATAATGTCGCGACAGTTGTTTAGTTCCGTCGCGACTATTAGCGACGGTTAAAGAAATATCCGGCGCTAAACATGCCACAAAAAACTATTTTACATAAAACCGTTGTCGAATGTACCAAAAAAAGACTAATAGACAACGGTTCTGTAAACCGTTGTCTTTGACCCTAAAAAATGCTCAAAGACAACGTTTTATAAAACTGTTGTCTTTTAGGGGCAAACCACAACGGTTTTATAAAAACCGTTGTCTTTTGCGCGAAACCGTTGTCTTTTTCTTAAAAAACACATTTTTAACAACGGTTTTCGCAAAAACCGTTGTTAAAAGTTTTTTAACAACGGTTTTAACAAAAACCGTTGTTAAAAGTGTATTGTCGTTTGGGGTTTTTCTTGTAGTGTTTCTATATTCAGATCACTATTCCGGATATGATAATTATTGCTTTTAATAATTAACTTCCAATTATAACACCAACTTATAACTCATAAGCATCACCATGTGACTTAGCATGTGATATCAATTGTGATATCATACATTTATATTTTTTGAAAATTATAGATGATAATAATGATGTAATTCAAATCTATTAAAACAATTTGTAAAGTATAAGAAATATATTTTGATTGTCCCCTGTATAGATAGATTTGTAGCTTTAGCAAAAGCTATAGCTTCTAAGAACATTGCAACTATGATCTTTTTTAAAAACCGTACAATAATCCAAGTGTCTCGTGTTGACCGCCATCCTAATAGGTATATTATTGGAAGCTAACAGTTTTTTCTTTCAATAATTACACTAATTGTAATACTTGATAATCGAACACGTATGTCGATTCAGATACCAATTGTAAGATCAAACGTTTGCTATTTTATCAAAATTATTTACTGATACTCACTACTTTACAAAAAATTTTAAAACTGGACATTCAAACTTCACGCATTAACTGTTTCGCAATAGAGATAATTATTTCATTCGACACATGTATTAACATTATTTCAAATTATGTTAGAAAACCACTAAAATCATAAATTTTGTTCACTCCTAATAAGGGAACCTACATTGGTTTGAACACCAATGAGGTGTTAATATCAATGTAGGTCACCCACTTGTGCAACAGACAAAAACTCGTGTGAGACGGTCTCACGGGTCGTATTTTGTGAGACAGATATCTATTTGAGTCTTTCATGAAAAATATTACATTTTATGCAACAAGTATAACTTTTTATTGTGAATATGAGTAGGATTAACCCGTCTCACAGATAAAGATCCGTGAAACCGTCTCACAAGAAACCTACTTTTGTAATATGATGTGAGCGTTCAAATGTTTGAACGCCCATATCACTTTATTTTTTTAATATTTTATTATTTTTTAAAATTTGAAAGTGAAAGAAGGGTCCTCATATAAAAACATATAATTATTTATATAAAATAATATATTTTAAATTTTATAAATAATTTGAAATTGAATTTATTTACTTTTAAATAAAAATAAAATGAATGAGTGGACATCATGACCTACAAATAATGAGTGTTAATATTAAAATGAATGTGAGAGAATAGATGTGTTAATATAATGTGTATATGACATATGGACTCTATGATTTTTGATGAGATGATGATTGTTATAACGATAACAAATGCAGATGCTCTAACGCCAAATATTCAGGTCCACTTGGCACGTGGATGACCTTTTCATTATCTCTAACAAAAAGGTTGAACCAAACAAGGAATATATGGGATAGCCTTCTCTGGAACGTGATAAAAGCAAATTTTATGGAAATCCTTCTCGCAACGCAAGAATATTTATTTATTTTATTAATATAATATATTTTAATGAAAAGATGCAATTTTATTGATATCTTTATATTTTGGTCATTCATATTATCAAAAATTGATTCATACGGTTACAAAAAAATGGCTCTTAATATTATATCGTTCACTTTTTGGTAATTTTAAGTTTCTTCTCATCGAGAATGATGATATGATAATTTACAAGTCATTGTCACGTTTACGCTACGTCAATTCTGATGTTTAACAACATATATGATCAAAATTGTCAAAAATGAATATAGATAATCAAAATTATAATTGTTCCGTTTATGTTTTTTTTCTTTGGACAATAATTTTTCCTATTTTAAACTAACGGGAATTCCTGGACACTCCATACTTTTTGTAAAGTTTTTAATAATTGACTTATCGAAGCAACAAGTCACGTAGTATATGCACATCAATTACCAGGAAATGGGAATTTTTTCTTTCAAATAATTGTGTTATAGGTTGTAATTTTTGCATATGACTAATTAATAATATATATCGTATATTTTTTTAAAAAAATTCTTTATGGATACATTTTTTATAATTTAAAATTTTAGATTTTACGTAAAATTGAGGCATTACTCGAGTGAAATAATTAAATTTGCTTACAAATTAAAAACTTAAATTCTAGGAAAATAATTACCTGAAAACCGAGTAAAAAATATTTTTATCCAAAAGTCGTTATAAATTATTTTTTGTCTATGAAAAACTTATTTTACCAATTTTCATGCTAAAAATCCCAAATTATTGAATTTTGACAATATTTTACTCAAATTGTTCTCGTGTAACTTTATTTAAAAACAAAGAAAGTCATGTAGTGTCAAATTCAAAATAAATAAATAAACATTTATTAAAATAAATGACTTTCGGCATGAAATTTAATATTTTCCAGCGACCTAACATCTTTCTAATTAATTTTGTTTTGTCTCATTTATTTTTAATCACAAAAAATAATATTTACTTATATAACTAGATATATATGTCGATGCATGTGGAAACACACACACACACACACACACACACACACACACACACATATATATATATATATATATATATATATATATATATATATTAAATTGAATAACAAATGGAAAAAAAAATTAGAATCCGTCAACTATTCTTTTCTACAAAAATTTGGTCAACTAAAATTTTAAAGTTTGTTAGGTACACTAATTTTAATTTTCGACTATTTTGGTCCAATTGTTGAAATGACACCAGAAATACGCACCGAAAATACCAAAGTGACATAAAAAATAGTTGATTTGTTATATGTCACATCAGCAATCTATCAAAATAGTTGAATATTAAAAGTTAGTGTACCAAAATCAAAATTTGAAAATTTAATTGACCAAAAACCAAAATTATAAAATTTAATGGATAATAAATCATTTTCCCTCAAAAAGATATTCCAACCAGTAGAAATCCAAACATCATCGATAATTACAGATAAAAATAAAATCATAAAAAAGTAAGTTAAGGTCATTTTAGAGGAAAAATAGGAAAACATTAATAAATTCGATTTTCGACAACAATAACTACAAAATGTTTTTCTTTATACATATTTAGGAAACGAGGTTTTACATGGATTTCGAACACGATATGGGGATATATGATTGGGGTTTTACTACAAAATGGTCTATTTAGATAAACTTTCAAGAATAAGAATTTTGGCAAAAACTTGTGTGAGACGGTCTCACGGTTCGTATTTTGTGAAACGGATCTTTTATTTGGGTCATCCATGAAAAATTATTACTTTTTATGCTAAGAGTATTACTTTTTAAGTGAATATCGGTAGGGTTGATCAATTTCACAGATAAAAATTCGTGAGACTGTCTCATAAGAGACTTAATCAAGAATTTTTGGATGTGAAACTATTTTCATTGGATTTTTAAATACTTTTTTCCTAAAATATAAATTAACTAACGAATTTTTTCCAAATTAAATTTCTATAATTTAAACCATTCCATCGACTCTTTATTTTGTAAGACACTATTTTTTTTTCATCCCCATGACGTATGACGGAGTCGATATTGGTGTTACAAGTCCTTATTATATGAGAGGAACATATATATAATTTGACAGGTAATATTTATTTTCCTATATTAGTCAAGAGTGACATTAACATGTATCATATTGATAGAAACATCATCACATGGCAATATGGACAAGTGGATAGGCAATAATATTATTATATAATGTCCATTATCAATTTAAATGGAGAATTTATTGTGTAGAGAAAGAAAAGAACATGCAACTTATTTTTAAAAAAGAAGTTTGTATTTATACATGAATTTGTGGATGTTGAGTTGAGAAACATAAGTAATTTTGATTTTGACGGTAAATTTTTTTGTGTTTTTTTAATATATTTACTCAAATGTGAAGTTGTCATCTCAAGTTGGAAGTTGAAACTCAAAATCAATCAAACTGCAAATTTGACGAGCTGCAGTCTTTCAATGATATATCACAGCTCGGTTACACAAATGACAAGCCGCCAAAAAGACTTAATAAAAAAACTCAATTTTAGACAAGTCTTATATCACAACTGATCAGTTGGTTCGAATTTTTTCTAAGAAAAATATTAGTCGCAAGGTTAAGCTGATGGAAATAGAAACAATCAGCTTGAATGGAGAAGTTCTGATATTTTGGTCATATCTCTCAGCTCGTTTATTCAAATAGAATGATTCAATATGTATTAAAAAGATTCGATAATGATCTACAAATCATATATATAAGTAAAAATTTGAATCGGATTGGAAGAAGCTGATAAACCATGATGAAATTGTGTTCAGCACAGAATGGATAACAAGTTCCAGATTGCCAATAGCCTGATTCCATGGAAAGATAAGAGAAAGCGCTATAACTTTCAGGTTCATCACTTTGCCTAAAAATCGACGTATCAATAGCTTTAAGAAAGCAAAGACAATAGTTCAACTTGTACTAGCATGACAACAGTTCACTTGAAACAGCTTAGATCAACTCAACAACTCAAGCTCATAACATACTAGATCAGACCATCATATCAACACAGTTTGACCATTGCAGTATCAGAATTTATACCCAATCTTTCCAAACGATCATATTCTCGTATCTAACGTCTATATCATTACTGGAGATCCTAAATACAACATATTGAATATCAAATACAAGCTTTAGAAGTGGATTCAAAACATGCGCATCATACATAAAAAAAATTTGCTAGAATGAGAGCAAGCTCACATGTTAGGATATATTTGATATATACACTGTAAAATTAAACAGAAACAATCATTCACACATATACTTGAGAGTTGAACTTTAAAATTTACATAAGTGAGTCTTCATACAAACTTTTATTTCAAAAGTTATTATTAAGAGAGACATAACTATAATTTCAATTTCAAAAATTGATAACTTTTATTTTAAAATTTTCAAAAAAAAAATAAAAAAATACTGCATTCTCTAATATTTCTACAGAACATAACCCACTAGAATTTATAATGCATACTCGCAAAGTTTTTATTAATAGAAACATAATTATAAATTATAAATTAAATTTGTGCGGTGTAAAAGGTAAAAAGTACACTTAAATTACTGTAATCTTCTTGGCTAAAGGTCGTGTCTCCATCTAGGATATTAAATATCCTCTTTGATAAGTAAGTTAAACTGGAAAAGAAAGTTATCGAATAAAGAGAAGTTGTTTGGCAATTGCTTTGGGAACCTTGAACTTTTTACTCTCAATGAACCACTTTGAATCTTCTCTTCCCTTTACGCAAATTTTAAAATTAGATTCTAAAAAGTGTGGAACCAAAGTGTACTGAGTTTGTAATTTTATTAAAAAACAATTATATTCGAAGATATCGATACAATTTAAATATTTTAAATCTTACAACATCTCAAAATCACGCGTCGATCGTATTTTTGACAACGTAAGAGGAAATCAAACACATGATTTTTGATACCTATAACTTAGTATTATTATAATATTTATAATAAGTACGTGATTATAAAAATAGTATATAATAAACAGCGTTCAAATTGATTGAAATTTAACAATACAGATTACTATATATATAATCTCCTCCTAAATTTTCTTATAAATATTATGATTAGTCATTTTATATTATAGTTTGTTAGTATTATGATTCTATGAAGTGTGTGAATTATATATGTAAATGAATTAAACAAACATAGTAGGTCACTAACTTCAACACCTACGCCCCCGCCCTTGTCGACATAAATATTTAATATAATTTGATTTTTACGATGATCGACAATTTATATATTGAAATTACGCTTATCAATATTTTTTTTCAAAATTATTATTGCGACTTATTTTCAATATTACAATTTTCAAATTACGTTTAACTCATCGTAAATATCTACGATTATGATATGATAATTAGTTTATTATTAATTTAAAAAATATTATATATGCACATACGGGTGCACTAAATATAAATTATTTTTAAGGAAAATATTCATTGTTAATTAATGTAAAAATACGAGGAAGATTGACCCCCCCGGTTGGACAGAGAAGCAGGCCCCAGAAATGAGTTGGGCCGGGGCATTATTCAAATAGTGTTTCATGCCAATGCATATTGAACTTTGGGCCTACGCAGATATTTTGATATGAGTTTCGTTAATAATGAAATATAAATTGAAATAAAAGAAAAAGAAAAACGACTTAATTTTAGAATTCTCTAGCTATATGATGTTCTGTATGTATATTTTTCATACATCTAAAGAATTATAAAATAATAGAGAAAATAGTATTTTTAACATATATATTTGGTTTTTTCTTTTGTGATATTAAATTTCGATCATTATCTTAGTCTTCCGATTTTGTCAATTTCATTCATTTTATTTGGGAAACAAACTTGTGTGAGACGGTTTCACTTTTTATGCTAAAATTATTATTTTTTATTGTGAATATCGAGAGTATTGATATGTCTCACAGATAAAGATTTATGAGACCGTCCCACAAAAGATCTACTCTTTATTTGAAGTACTGACATGTCGTCCTATACGTCAATACCAGGTCATGAAAATACAACAAACAAAAAAAGATGAAATACTTATATATAAATTCGATAACATGCGTGTTCAAATTACAAAATATATAAGACCAAAAATGCAGTTTTGCCTGCACATTTTAAAATAATTACAACTAACACAAAATCTCTCCGTTGTGTACTTCAAAATCTCATGTTCAAAATCTCATGTTAAACGATTTCAATATACTTTGAGAAGTTATTTGTTGGATTTTCGATTTCTTTTTGAGAAAATAATGAAAGAAATAGCTTTGTATTGTTTTATTATGAAAAACTGGGAAATATCGGCCATGCTCTCCTTTGCAAAGACGACAAAAACTTATGTGAGACGATCTCATGAGCCGTGTATGTGATAATAATCCTCTTTTATCGTCAATTCATCCTTTAAATCACACACAAACACTCACATATATACATACATGCATAAGTGAGTTCTGGAATTTGCTAATTGTTTAAAGATCATATTTGACACAAATACCAGAAGCATACACCAAATGTTGGAACATCACTTGGCCAAATCTAAGAATTCCCATTTGAGCACGATATCCTAGCGTTAAGATCGATACAGTACAAAGCAAAGGGCTGTATTCCATTGTCATCTTTACTGCATGTAAGATTACATATGTTCCATCAGCGAACAACGGAATATACATTTTTCTATCGGCAGCTCACTCTATAGAACTATTTGACCGCTACATGTACTTACAATCTGCTAAAAAAAGTGCAATCAACTAAGTTGCAAAGCCGGGCTGTTCAAATTTTGAGGGCACTCCGCATCCTTTTTTTCGCGGTTTCTGCATAATTTGTCTCGCCATGGAGCCACTGAGGTTCACACATATGTCTCTTAGTATTTTGAGTATTGTATTCTGGAAGCCCAAATCCACGAGCCATATCCCAGAACATGCTTTGCAGCTCCTTTGGACTGTAAATCTTTTCCTGCATCCAACAAAACTTTCAAAATGAGTAACAAAGCCAAAGAATTAGACTTCATTTGTACAGTATCATTTGAAGCAATATACAGGATGAATGTGAACTAAGCCTTCATGTTCATCGTATCTATTTTGCTGCAAAACGTAAATTCTACCAGCCCAGCTTATGAACTACACTAAATCACTATCAACTCATTGAATTTATGGGTCTACTTTGAAAGCAGCGAAAATTTACAGAATAAAAAACAACACTTGGTTTACCATCTCAGACATTTCTGTACGGAGTCGACTTCTCAGACGTTTTTCGAGCGAAACTAAACTGATGAGAATGAAAAACAGTGACATTACTCAAACATTTTTAAAGAAGACAAAAAAATTCTAAATTACTCAACTTCAGGCACAACTAGCAAACCAAATTTTCGAATGATTTTGGTTTGATAGATAACAAGCCCAGATAAATTGCATCATTAGGAACCATTTGGTAAGTTGAATGGGATGAACGATGGATGCTAATCAAAGGGGTAAGAAATCGAAAGATATGGATAGGCAACATGAATAATCTCATTAAAACATTGATTAGTATCGGACTAGATGGCAAACATAAAAATTCTATCTGGTTTTTGACAAGAGATAAAGTCAAGAAACGATTTTGAATCGCTATAAAAAGTTCGTAAACGTACCTCCTTCCTAGCATCATTTATAAGGGACACCATTTCTTGGAGAAAATCAGAAAATCCCTGGAAAATGAAGTGTAGGAGACGAACTGTTAAAACAATGCTGAAACACAAAATAAAGGTGATGCTGGAAATTCATAAAACCATTCCAACTGAGGATCAAAATCCCCCCAATATGATTTATCTTGGATTACACTCTATCTTAAAAATATTTATTCAAAAATGCATAGTGGAAATCCTGAAGAGCTAGCAAGAATGCATGCCTACCTCTACTTCAACTTCTTCTTCAATATCAAGGCCATATAATCCTGCATCATACAGTCTTCTTCTTTTCCTATCTGATAGGACTGCTCTATCATAAACCAGTTCGGTGTTAGATAAATAAAGATTATATCACAAAGCAAAAGGGAAATCCAAACATCCCTTTTGATCTATGGGGAAAACATCCAGGAAACGTATTAGTTACCTGAATATGCTTCTTGGATTTTCTGAAATTTCTGTTTGGCCTCGCCCAGAAGCGAAGGGTTTCGAGCCCACTTGTCTGGATGCCATTGCTGAATCAAATTCAGCACAACAAAATTTCACAGTCCATTAGTTGTTCGTCGTCTAAAATCGAAACAAAATATATTCCCTTAAAACATTATGTGAAAATTCTGGCTACAAGACATACCATAGCGAGCTTAAGGTAAGCACGTCTGATTTCTTCATCTGAAGAATACGCGCAAACACCAAGAACTCGATAAAGAGAAGGCGACCCTGTTGTGAACTCCATATCAGGAATCAAATCAAACCCAACAGGTGGAAAATCTTCGATTCACGGAATGGAATTCAAGATCCTACAACTGGGTTTCAAAGTTCAAGGCTTCGTTATATTATAGTGGAAGGCTGGCTTAAAGAATTTACAGCGTTCACGACAATGGAGGAATGCAGCTTGTTGATGGCGAAGTCCTGAGGAGCTGAAACAGTGCTGAAACATATAAAGACGAGGAAGTTTCTGTTGATTTCTGGAGAAAACATGTTGTGCACCTCGAATGTTCTAAATTCTCGCATCTCACACGCCTCTTATTAAAAAATATTTAAAAATATATAATAAAATGATATTTTTATATATTATAATATTATGATTATATATATATACACCTCCAGAGAAAGTTTGGTACCATGGATTAGGCGTAAGGATAAAAATTTATGTGAGACGATCTCACAGGTCATATTTTGTGATACAGATATTTTATTTCAGTCATTCATGAAAAAATATTCCTTTTTATGCTGAGAGTATTACTTTTTATTATGAATATCGGTAAGGTTAACCCGTTTCACAGATAAAGATTCGTGAGATCGTCTCACAATAGACCTACTCTTGGGTATGATAGATAGTTTAACACTTTAACCAATGTTTGTCTATTTTTTTTGCGTAATCCAGTTAATCTCATAGGCCCGTGAAAATGCAAGTCTACAACTTATAATTGTTCATCAAGGTAAACCTAATATTTATTTTCGATATCCACAGTAGATCTAATGCTTTCCACGGAATGGATAAACAAGAATAGAAGACAAGTCGAGATTCCGACTTGAAGATAGATAATTTTTATTTAAAAAATTATATCTAATTAAGGGCAATTAATTGGGTATTTCAGCATAAATTCATAACCTATACAATTATTTAGCAAACACACCAAAAATCATATAATTTATCACATTCTCCTAATCATTTACGCCAAACACAATAATAAAAATTATATTACTTTAATTATCATTCAATTTTCATTCAACCATCACTTATCCTATCACAGCAACCAATCGCACCTCTAATATAAATTGCTATTAAGTTTAATTATAGTTGGAACGTGTAATAATTCGTCGATGTCTTTAGTTTTTTTTGTTAGCTTTTTCTTAAATGTCAAATATTTAAAAGTCTATCTTTTATCAAAAAAATTAATAAAAATGATCAACCGTCTATCGCCCGTTTTTCCCAAAGCTTTTGCCCGAATTAAAGCTTTTTCTTCACATTCTGACAACACTTTTTCCCGATGTCTGTAACACTTACTTAACATAGGAGAAATGAAATATATTTTTCACATGATGACTGACGAGAATTATACATCAAACCACATTGAATATCCTGGAGCTGAGCTTATTTTTGGATTCAAGATTACAGCTTTATTTCAAAAGACTAGTACAAACAACAAAGCAGGTAGTAGGATACATGACCATGTTCCCTCATGAAACTGAGGTTTCCACGGTTCGTCCAGTTAGGAAATTGAGAGGTGGGAGGGTTGGAGACGCGGCTCCAGGATTTGTTCCTGCAACGTCATCTTTTGATTTTGCTTTACTCCCATACATCTCATTGGTTGGCTTTGACTTCTTTGCTTCATTATCTTTTGGCTCATTTCCTTTGCCTTCGTCTTTTGGCTTGGACAACCCAGCCTTTTGCTTGAGCTCATCGAGTTTCTCCACAATCTTCTGTTTCGCGGTAGCATTTCTCGGGCGTGCTTCTGCAGGTGCTGGGAAGAAAAGAGAGGTAAAACAAAGAGTTACGGCAGTTAAATGCATCATTTCCCTCCTAGAGGAGACAGTGGAACGCTCCTGCAAAAGTGGCTGCTCCGTTTCTTTCATCTGCAAGTAGAGGAAAAGACTGCATCATCTCCTTACATCATTAACACCGGGGACATGGGCAAATAGAATGTTATTATTTCCCAATTGACTAGACTGCTCTATGCCTCTATCTAACTTTTTGAATAAAAAAGAAGTTATCTGACATGAAATGACTCGTGTCCTTGAATTTGAGCCAGTATTGCCCGCTGAACAAGGCCAAATTGAGAAATTTATATCGAGCAGCAACTAACAAACAAAATAAGAAAATAAGGAACAAAAATGCATGTAAAGGCTAATAATCTCCACATGTTACATGTGTAAGAAAACTCAATAAAACAGCAATGAACAGTAACTTAAAAACAGAGAACATATAATCTAGATAATCATAAAAAATTATGACCCATCGTCCAAGGACATGCCCAACGATAAGAAAAATTATGTTCTCATGATAAGAATCGTACATGTAAAACTCAAGAGTAGATGTTCCTGTTTGTGCACCGATGCAGTAAAAGATTTTGATGAAATGATTATGTATAGCTGCATCCAATTATCCTTTTATAATTTATATGAGTAAATCTCTAGCCTGAATTTACTGTGGAAATAACAAGAAGTAAGCAAAAGACCATGAAGTGCAGGAAAAAAGAAAGTAGAAACACAACAGAGTACTACAGAAAGCTGAGCTAGATGGTTGTTCGCATGGCACGTAAAGCAATAGCAACATGAATATATAACAAATAAGTGCAGTAGAGTAACAGGTTAATTAAGAGATTACTGAAAGGCCAAACGAAAAAGAGCAGACGTTAGCCAAGAGTTTATGTCAGTAGATGACTAGCTATTTAATTCAGTAAAGTTGTTCAGGAGGAGGATTATTGATTTTTGAACTAGTCAGTGCAGATTTTGGCTAGACATTTATCAGTGAAATATAAATGACAGAAAACTAGTGGTACGACAATCAACCGAACATCATGATGAATAACAGGCAGAGGACAGCATGAATTTCAGAAATTGTATCAACTGGCATTTGAAATACAGCAATAAAAAGAAAATTCTAGACTAAGGTAAGGTGATTTGAAGAATGGAAGCACGATGATGACCCATAAAACAGCGAAATTGAATAAAACTTCAATTCTTCTCAATCTATCATTTCTCAGAAAATTTACTTGAAGAAGCCCAAATAGTTTTGGCTCAGAATTACTTTATTTGCAAAGAACATCACTCATCAACATCTTGTGTTGTTGTTGAGGTTACTAGGTAGTTGAGTGAAAATCTACAGAGAGAAGGAAGTCTTGAATTTTTTTGTAAACTGTTGTAACGAGCTATCTATGTAATCAGAACAGATTTTAGACCAAATCTATTTGAACTTCCTAGGTAGAACTTTGAGCTTCAGTTTGCATGATGAAGATCAAGACTAAGCTCCAGAACTACAAACAATAATAGGATGAAAGAAACTCAGATAGACGAGAGGATTCAATAATTTTCACTAGGACGTTCCTTCTCATATGTGAAAAGATTGGGGTAGAAAGGTTGAATCAGACCATTGAGCCATGATGAAAATCTTCTACCACTTAGTTTTCAGCCTGTAATTTGCAATTTTCAATTGCATTATTTTCAAATAGCATACAAACAAGTTTCCTGACTTGAACATTAATAGAATATTTTGAACCCAACATTAATCACGAAACAGCCCCGCGTGTTTGGGTCTTGATACCAGTGACTACATCAAGCATCCGGTAGATTGAATAGAATAATTTATCACAAGTTAATGAAACCTTTCTATACACTTTTTTGATTTTGTCCGGACCAACAAACTTTTTGCAAATGTAATCTATTTTACTTTCATTTCACTTCTCCGTCACATGTCCGTGGTTGTATTCAAGACAGCAAAACCATTAAAACAAAGAGGTTTGTAAAAATTTCATTGACCTTTGAAGTCTTTCAAATTCAAGAAATCATAAATAGAGCATGTCAATGGTATAAAGAAATGTAATTTAAATTTATGATATTTTCGAAGCTAAAATTGCAACTTATCTATCATTTACATGTTTAAAATTTGAGGAATAATGATTGGTTAAATGATAGTGTATATTTTAATTTAATATTTGTTTACTTTTGATTTCTATTTTTCAAACTTAAATCTAATATAATAGTATCATAGTTCACACCTCAAATAATATCCATAAATCTCCATTTTTAAAAAATACTGGTTTCAAATTCATAATTTAACTAACTGAGAATAAAATTTTCAAACTCAAACTCAAATATTTATGTTCGGGGAAAAATATAAATTGATAGATGAAAAACATATTAAATTTCTTTAAAATTTCAACCCCTTCCAATGTTGGGTTAGTAACAGTTAATTATATCCAATAACTAAAGTTTTCGACAAAACCTGGTACCAGCCATTCAAAGGGGAAATTTAAAACGAAAGAAAGATCTTTCTCTAGTTTTGCTGCTTGCCTTGAGACAATTGGGTCTCACTCTCCACTTATAACGCAGATTATTTCCATAAGGAAAAAGAAAAAAATAGGAATTCTGGGGTGGTTTGCACCATGGGTTGAGTAGCTAAGCAACTCTGGGGTAAATAGTTGGCCAGTGTTCTGAGTGCATGCATGACGGCATTATCGATTCCACGCAGAATGAGAAACATAACGACAGAAAGAAGATAAGACAATAAAAGTATTAAACCAAATGCAGTTTACACCCCTAACTCCCTAAAAACAAGCAGTACCAGTTTGTTTTGTTAAAAGAGGATGGAAATGCACATAGACACAAGCTTGTGAATTTAATAGGCAAGATTCAATTCACACTTTCTAGGAAAAACAGCCCTTAAATTTGCCCCTCCTTTCCCGAAAACCACCTTCTCTTAAAAGGCATTTGATACACAGAAACTTTACTTCATCTGTTTATTGATTGGGTTGATGAGAGCTGAGGCATGACTAATATGTCCTTCATCCTTAAAAATTAACCGAGGTTGTATTTGGATAGAAGGATTTGAAGCTATGAATTTCAAATCCACGGATTTAAATTAATTGGATTGCTTGGATAAATTTATGATGGGCGAATTTCAAATACATCTCTCAATAAACCATGTAGATGTAATTGTAATGGTATCATGATGAATTCCTTCAAATACCTCTTCAAATCAAATTCTCTCATCCAAATGTAATCTAAAAGACATCAATAATCAGCATTTAATATAATAATTAACTAGACAGCATGTTGCATTAGATCCTGGGGAAAGTTTTGGCTGCAAGTTACGTTGTTGTCTCGCTATAACAGTGATTTGAGACCAATTTGGACAGCCTCAACGATACAGAGATGATAAGATTTCTACAAGTCCGTTCATTCAGCTTAAAAAATCAACAAACAATTACTACTTCCACCCCCATCAAGAGAGAAAAGGAAAAAAGAAATTTATTAGCAATTTTTTAAAAGAAATCAATTTTCGTCATCCTAAACTTTCTTGACGCCAACTGTCACTCGGTCACGCACCATCCACAACATTCCCGAGTACGTGCCCGCTGTTTACGGCCACAGTTAGTGCCAGCCGCGGTCACAAGGAAGTCCTAAAGTAATGTCCTTTTCTACCATAACTTTTTTACTTCGAAAAATAAATCAAAACAAGAAACTGTCAAGAATCCACTAACAGATAATCCTAGAATCCGAAATAATAATACAAGCCCACGAGTAAAAACAAGAACAAAAAACGGGATCTTGAACACTTCACATAGTAGCACTTTCTCGTTGAAGGAAAGCAAAACCAATAGAGCATAAGGAGAAGAGGTGGTAGCATAAACTTACAGATTTGATTTGAACCTTGAAAGCAGGTAGAGCTTGTCTATTCACCAATGTGACTTTCGAAGCATTTGGGTGAGAACCATTTTCTCCCGTCGCAGGAGGTATCCAGCAGGTCACCGGCTTCAAGGTGGACAGCGACATTCTCCGGCGCTCCGATTAGTTGGTAGGTGAGTGAAAAAACTAGAAGGTGGTGTGCTGTGTTGCTCGAGTATTATTTTAACTCAGCCTCTCGAACACTCTGCTTGCAATAGTACGGATATTCCATTTAATTTGATCTGGAAAAAAAAATAAGTTAAACGTTAAACAATTAATTTATTAAAAAAATTGTAATCTGTCTCTTTATTTTCGACCACACATTTGTTAAATTCTAATTTCAATATGTTATTTTTATTTTTTTTCCATTTTAATTATTTTCCACGAGGCGCTATTATGATAGATGATGTGTCATGTGTTCAACGAGTAGTTTTAATCCCAACTCGATTGGGTGGATACTTTCGGATAGTTCGAATAATTAGTCAGGTTCGAGTTTAAAGTTGCAAACGAATCAAGTACGGCTTACGAGTGTTTCGAGTATGTTCGATAGATATTTGATTAGTCTTCAAAGTTATCGAACTCGAGCCAAACTCGAGCTAAAATTATTTTATTCGACAGTTAGCCAGTCAATATATATATATATATATATATATATATATATATATATATATATATATATATATATATATATATATATATATATATATATATATATTTTTGATATCCTGCACACCTACCGTGCACACCTTTGTGAGCACCAATGATGTGTCACTCACCCATTGGATGTGATGAAATATAGAAAAATTATGCATCTAATGGGTGAGTGACACCTCATTGGTGCTCACAAAGGTGTGCACGGTAGGTATGCAGGATATTAAAATTGTATATATATATATATATATATATTTCGAGCTTCTGAATCTTCGTTAACAAGCATTAATGTTCGAGAAATAGTTCGAATAGGGCGAAACATTACGAGTTGAACTCGAACTCCATTTCCACCCGAACTTGAGCCGAAAAAAATTAAAAAATTTCGAGAGTTTGAAAATATACTTAATTCGAATCAAATTCAAACATTAAATTTTTACTAATATTCCACTTGATTCATTTCATTTTACCTTAATTACCCGGTGGGTCACCCGACTTTTCAAAGCCCGTGGTTTTTTGGTCCATCCAAATAACCCATTTACCTGGCTACCTAATTGTCTCCCTCAAAAATAATCCCAAACCCTAAATATTTAGGGAAACTGTTTCTCTCTTGCTTCATCCTATATGTATGTTCAACACTTCGAGTTATCATTGATTTCGTTGGGCAATGCGTATATGTACTTGCAATGTGCGTATAAGACTTAAAGCATGGCGACCCAAACCCAGACGGACATCTGACTAGCCGAGTAATCTAAAAATCAAGTCGGGCGTGGATAAAAAAAATGTCACTCGAAAAATCTAGTACTCGACCTGTTCCACTCCTATTCAATGCCAGGCGACCCAAACCCAGACGGACATCTGACTAGCCGAGTAATCTAAAAATCAAGTCGGGCGTGGATAAAAAAAATGTCACTCGAAAAATCTAGTACTCGACCTGTTCCACTCCTATTCAATGCCAGGCGACCCAAACCCAGACGGGCATCTGACTAGCCGAGTAATCTAAAAATCAAGTCGAGCGTGGATAAAAAAAAAATTCACCTAAAAAATCTAGTACTCGACCTGTTCCACTCCTATTCAATGCCATGTAACTATTCATTCCCATGGACAAATCACAAATGTTCGAAATTTCAAATAAATGATCGAATGTACGTGCTCAATTTTAATAACAAAGACCAATATCGTAAATAGATAAACATGAAAGACAATTTTTAATTTTTTTTTTAAAAAAAGTAAAGGAATTAACAAAAAGTAAGTTTGAAATGTTTAAACATAAATATATCTGAACAAATCAATTAAATTTGTAATAATTGATTTCAAACATCTTAATCAAGACAAAACCCCAAAAGATTTGTTAGCATTAATTTATCACCCATAAAAAATCGTTATTACCAGAAAACACATGTATAATCAAATATGAAACATGCTCGTATGATTTCGAATTCCTTAACGTAAATTTCTCATTATAATATAAAATATCTTAAATTTAAATTTTTCTCACATTTAAAGCAAAGTATATAATTATGTCATATTCTAATTGAATATATTTTACATTCATATCTAAGATAATAATGTAAATTAAAATTAAAATACTAAATAAGGCATTTTAGAATCTTATGTTCATATTATTTGGCTATTATATTGTAATGTTTTTTATAGTAAATTTTGCAAATTAACCTTCGATTTTTTTATATATTGATAGCGACGTACAAAGTGACTAGGGTTTATGAAGCTAGCCACCAAGGCTAACCGTATCTTCTTGGCCTTGAGTGCTCCAAAGATAGCCACGCACAAAGCGAATTTTTACGGGTCAGGTTTTCGACTCGAGATCGGTATCGGAAAACTTTATGTCGATGCCGGTGATAACACCTTGTTTGGCACCTGTCCATTGAGTCGAAGTCTCGAATGCTAGGACTAGCGGCTCCCCAGTTAGGCTGGGACTTTAGCATTTACCAGAAAATTCCTATCATTTTATTATTTAAATGCAAATTTTTTATTTTTAAAGACGAAGAAAACAATATTTATAAATTCGTAAAAGTATATATCTCTTATTAAATAGTTGTTTCTTATTTAATAATATTTATAGTTGGATAGTTTTTACCTTCAATATTTTAAATTGACTTGTTAATAAAATGCCTAGCTAGCTCACTCAAAAATTAAATATGAAAGTAAATTGTTTTCATGCAAGATTGACTTAAATTAACCAAAAATTATTGTGAGTACATGAAATATTATATAAAATAAATCTATTTTTTTAGTTAAGCTCTTTA
This sequence comes from Primulina eburnea, assembly GCF_022965805.1. Taxonomy (NCBI): domain Eukaryota; kingdom Viridiplantae; phylum Streptophyta; class Magnoliopsida; order Lamiales; family Gesneriaceae; genus Primulina; species Primulina eburnea. The sequence continues at coordinate 31,959,542 of NC_133106.1, read as the reverse complement.
AATATATTGACATGTTTTTACAATCTTCTTATTATAGCGATAAATTTAAAAGATATTTGTATGAATTTATGACATGGAAAAGTGAAAATTCTGAAGCATCTCCCTTGGCCGATAAATGATAAAATAAATCCAAATGATTCCTCCGTATAAAAATTTATTACAATAAATAAATAAATAAATAAATATATATATACATATATATATATATATATATATATATATATATATATATATATATATATATATATATAAATATATATATATGCTAATTTTTCATGGGCATGGCATGAGAATGGTGGTTGAGAGCAAGCAGAAGGATCCCATCACATGTCTTCCAAACCCTTTTCTCACGTGCGAGCAATTTGTAATTTAATTAATATTCATCTCACACGAACCAAAAAATAATTAATTATTCCGATTTAGGTCTATAAAATCTTCTGATTACTTCCCCTAAATAATAGAGAGCTATCAAAATTTGTTTAGCTTTATTTCTTAAATTCTTGTGGTCGAAATGGAAAGTTTGAGTGCGGAGACGATGCAAACACCGGAGACAAAGAAAATAGATATCTTCGATTCGGAATCGTTCAAAAAGGTAACAGGTTTCCATGCTAGGCTTGTCAAGTGAGCAATCTTGATGCTTTTAACCTATGTCTCATTGTCCGTTCGACCTTATATTTTCTCACCAAAACAAAAAAAACCCTAGGTGAAACTTGAAAGTTATTACTAATACTATATATTTTTATTTCAAGATTAATATTGATTTATTAGTTTTTGTTTTAAGGCCATGATGAATTTCTCTGGAATTGATCGATACGGTTATTGTCTTGTATATATATAAACACAGAACTATTATTTGTTAACTGGGAAGTTAAGACAATAGTACTGCCAAAAGAGAGAATAGTAAACTGTGTGATTCATATGTTTCTTTCCTTGTCTCGCCAAAGAAATAAAAATTAATGATCACTTTGTTATATACTAAAGTGAAATTGTCTGTTTGAACTAGCTACTGAACTTATATTGTCCATTGAAAAATTTTGAGTAAACAGAACTTTCAAATCTTGATCATGTTAAACTTTGTATGCGATCTGGTATTCGCTTAGACTGTGTTTAGATGCGAGGATTTTGATTTCAAAACCGATTTTTCAAGTTTATTGTAATTTAAACTACTGAACTTCAATTTTTAATAAGTTATTACTTTTTGAACCAGATCAAATTATTTGCAAGTAAATATTTGATTCACTAGCTTCGAAATTTTGTGCATATGAAGTTGTCTAAAAAAAAAAGCAGCCTTGTTTAAATTTGTAGCATTTGATCTATATGCATGAAATTAAGTAGAAAAGAAGAAACTACTCTATAAGAAAAAGGCTACAATTTTAGTGGGGAGTGGAACCAGCAAGACTGGCCGGTGTGTTTCTGGACAGAAAAGTAACAAGAATTTGATGTTTTTGTGTGTGTGTTTGTTTGTGTGTTTTCTTCAGTTTATTGCAAAACTCTAAGTGATCAAATATATCATTTAAAATGGAAGGTTGAGGTTTAAAATTATGAAGGTCGGACAGACAATGGAACTAAGGTATAATTGGGCAAGGACTGCTTATTTGCCAAGCTTTTGCATGGAAATCACTGCCTATATATGGAACGGGAAGCAAGTACCAAGAGCAAGTGATAGGTTTTATCCCATATATTTTCTCGTAAAACGAGTGAACATACAGACAAAATTTTTAGTAAGAAGACCTAAGTCTAATCCCGATCTCCCAATGATATTGGGTAGAACTGATTCTCGATACAATGGTATTTTGGTACAAGCCCCAAGAATCTTGAAGTTATTATTATTATTATTATTATTATTATCTGTGAGTTACACAAATATGTAGCATAAAAATTAAAATGGAAATATATTTTTAGGGTGTCGGTAAGCTGGAATTCCTCCATATGTTATGAATGCGTTAACGTGCTCATATTTATGTTCATCAATGAGATGACATTCATCTATTGGATGTACAATTTGAATATGTTTTATCATATCAAATATGTGAGTATTATCTCATGGTCTTATACGGTAAATGTGCAACACATCAAACTCCGTGTATACATGTGTGAGTGTAATGATATCATTTTTTTTTCATTGGAAAATTAAGATAATTTTATTAGGGTGACGAAGCCAAGAAATCGCACCTACTCTACAATGGAAATTATGCATCTCCACCAAACCACATCCCATGCCCATAACTTCACCAACCACCTCACGTTGCATTGTATTTCCTCCTAGAAAAGAAAAGATAATAATTTCCTTCTTTCCTTTGAAAAAAGATAAATGTCAGAATATAATTTGCCTTGGGCTAGTGGAGAAAGGAATTTAGATATTTGCCCTTTCATTAATATGTTTTTAACTTATTTGAGTTGTTTATATCAGTAACGTTTAATGTGGAGTAGATTTTGACCTTAATGATATCTGAGTTGGTGAAGTACGTGATTGTTTGACCTATGATTGAATTTGATTTTCTTCTAACAATTTCATTGGCGAGTCTTTCACATATGATTTACTTAATTAGCGTAATTTACATGTTGTTGTATTAAATTAAAAATTTACTTAGTGCAAACGAAATGATATAGATTGCGAGTTTCATCATCTTAATATATATAAATAATATATATATATATATTATTTTCAAAATATTGAAACAATTTTATAAAACCTTTTCTGATATTATTTGATATATGGTTATAAGAATTACGTGCAATTTCATTTCTCCAAAAACCATATTATAATTTAAATTTTGTTTTCTTAAATCATTCCCCTCAAAAATATCTCCCCTAAACTCCGAAAATATGACCAAACTTTAATTGCAGCTACCCAAAATCGAAGCACGCATTTCGTAACATGTACACCTACCACCAAAACAAACCATAAACAAAAAAATAAACACACACACACACACAGTGAGATCATGATTCGTGAATTTGGCTAAAGTAGTTTCTAATTCCATACATGGGACAAAGGGACTTTATGTCTTAAGATCTTTTCCTTTTTAACGAATTTTGTTTTTTTTAAAAAAAAAATTTACGTTTTCCGCAATCGGATACAAAATTCATCGTCATCGACGATTAATCTTACGGTATTAATTAAGATGCTACGCATATATTCACATTCATTATTAATATATAATAAGATTTTAAATGAATAAAAGAGTAAACCTTAAACCTACTTCCATTATTTCAGGAAAGGTCAAAGGATCGATTTTCAGCCGTTGGAATGGTAGAAAGAGACATTAATTAATACCGAAAAGCCAAAACCTTTATTTAGTGTACACCTCTACTCTACTTTCAGGTTTCTTTTTTCTTTTCTTTTTTTGTTCCAAGTATATGAAAGTGTAAAATTGTATCATAATATCTCAAGTATGAGTATCATGAATCATAGTAAAAACCAATGTATCGATACGTCTCGAGGTCGGCGATGATCATAATTAACTCACAATGAAAACATATATGTTGCATTGTGAGTATTTAGTATACTTTGAAACCATTGAAACGTGTATCGTGGTGTGCGAATTATGCATGTAATAACGGCGATCACGAGCGCGGATGACTGGTAATACTTGTTTAATTTGGACCAGGGACGGCAAGGGTCGGTTAATTCCGTCCATGTATTTTATTGATTCATCTGTCTGCTGGCTAGGTTAAATAAATACATAAGTATGATCCATGGTGAAAGAATCGGTATTACATAAGTATAATTTACAAGTATTAATTCAATTCAAGATGTTATATTAATATTATATGGTATTTGACTTGCTAAGATTAGAGAAAATAAAGTTATTAACAAACTTAAATTGAGTCTACGTGTGGGTTGAGATTAAATTTTTTGGACAAGGAAACTTGGAAATCATCATAACAAAAAATTAAAATTATGTTTTACAAAAAAAAAAAAATTATATAATTTTTTTAAAAAAAATTCTTTTTTTTATTTGAAACACAGCTCTCTCTGCTCGATCATCCAACTGCTTTTATAAGAGCCGGTGGTAGATGAGGAACTCTAGCTTTTGAGTAGTTGGAAGTGCAAAACCAAAAGTTATAACCATCTATTATTGGATTCTTTCTTTGGAAAAAACGTGTTTGTGTGTGGATTAAATTAATGATTTTTTAGCCTAAAGTAAACCATGCATGATTAATTGATCTCTTTAAAATCTAACATTTCATTGTTTTATAATAGTGTTTTATTTTTGAAAAAATGATTCTTTCTTTGGAAAAAAACGTGTTTGTGTGTGGATTAAATTAATGCTTTTTTTAGCCTAAAGTAAACCATGCATGATTAATTGATCTCTTTAAATCTAACATTTCACTGTTTTATAATAGTGTTTTATTTTGGAAAAAAAATGATTCTTTGTCCATTAACTTGTCCAATTTCAGTATTTTGGTTGAAATACTGATGTGACATTTGACAAACCAGTAATTTTCAATATTATATTAGTATTTCTCAGTTTCACAACATGATGTTCCGATATCATATCATCAATTGAAGCAAAATAAATGAAAATTTAAAATTAGTAAATCAAAACTATAATTAGAAAAATCAGTAGACCAAAATATAAAATTGAACAAGTTAATAGAACTAAAAAATATATTTTTTAAAAATTTTATTTAGACTTCATATATAAAGATATATATCAAATGTAAATAAATAATTATATTCATATTTTAATTCAATTATTTATTAATTCATATAAATGTGCGAGACTGACTACGTTGTACACCATTATAACAGACGACTATCGATCCTTTCGCGTCTAATATGTTTTAGAGCAAGTCATTGGGATTTTCTTCAGTATTGTTTGGTGTAATTGATAAATATAAATTGTTTAACTAGCAATAAAGTCACACACCAAACATTGGATAACAAGTAATTAAAATATGTAAACTTCTTATCACTCATAGTACACATCTATATAATTTTATCATCTCATCCACAAATCAACATTCCCTTAAACAAGTATATATAGAATGCCCTTCTTGAGAGACTTGAATATATGACATCGCTATGTTATCAATTGTTAAGATTAAATACTTACCACTAGGTAAAAACGATAATTGTTAGTTAAAACGCAACTTTATTTCCTTATACTCATGGCAACGTAGAATGCACATGCTTGGGCGCTACTGGGTCAGGTTGTTAGGCTCATGAGTCCGAAGAGATATATGTTTATTATCTCATATATCTGTTGATATTGTCTCATATATCTTAGAGATAAGTTTTATATATCATTTCCCTATACCGATTGTGTCTCTAGTAGAGACAATATTACTTGTTAAGACCCGTCGTCATTTTTTTACGGCTCATCTAGCCAATCAGATCAAACGGCACAACGTTAGCAGCTTGACACACAAGAAGTTCCCAAAAAATCACTCATCTTAGTACTACTTTCATTTATACGCATTAATCTAACAAAAGTTATTGAAAAATTAAACTTTAATTTTTTTTTTCTAAATTTACACTAATTTGATTAATATTTTAATATAAGTTAATATATTTAATGACGGGGTATATTGGTAAAAATAGAAAAATAATATTACATTCGTCGCAATTATATAGACCTGTTTTTCACACCGATTAAAAAAACATTAGAAAAGTAGTTTCATACAAACTTCATATTTTATCTCTATTTAATTTATTCAACAAATGGTTGCATACTTCTAAATACTTAGTTGTTAGAGGTATATATATTAGTAAAAGAGTAGAAAAAAATTGTTAAATATGATATAAGTCTATATATTTGAGATTTTTAAAAAAAAGGTGACATAGATAATTGGAACAAAGGGACTACTAAATTTGAAAAGTGGATTATATATTTGAGGCAGATAGAAAAAAATGTGACATTTATATTTGGAACGAAGAAAGCGCAGTGCGTATAAGGCTCGGATTTCCTTAACAGTATCCCAATAGCTAATGAAAATTTTAATGCTACTTTTCTGTACAAAACAAAGGGATAACTAGAGATGTCAATGGGGTGGGTATGGAGCGGGTTTGGCTAAACCTAAGATCCTCCCCATGAAAAAAACTTTGACTCATTACCCGTCTCACCCCGGTTAAATATTCTTCGGACCCACCCCATCTCGAATACGAAATGGGGCCGGGTAGACCCGTGAGACCCGAATTTTTTTAAAATAAAAAAGTAATCTTCTTCTCACATGACTGAATTATGAAACAAACAAGCCTCTAAATATAACATTGTGGAAAATTAATTCATGTCTTCGACCACACTTAATAATAATAAACAAAGTATTTTCACGACATAAAGAATTACATAAAAAAAAGAGTTACTAGCTCTCCAAAAAAATCTTTACATCCCAAAAAAAATCATAATATTATTTAAACAGATCAATATAAAATCAATAAGCAGACAATATTTAAGTCTACTAAGATGAGCACCAACTATTATTCCACTATTGTTAAAAGCATATTCAAATGCAAAAGTTGACATAAAAATAGCTAAGATCATTATAGTTGAGGTGAGCTACTAAAAAAATGAAAATTAATAAAAACAAAACTCTAGAATATTTATCTGCACATATATATGGGGCGGGTATTATAGGACACATGACCAGCCTCATATCTGGACGGGTCTGAAAAATTAGACCCGAGACCCACCTCATGACCCATTTAGTAAGCCCAAACCCACCCCATACATGCGGGTTCATTGCAGGTCTGAGTAAAATCCGGACGCATTGACATCCCTAGGGATAACATCAAATTAAAGCCATAATAAATTGCCCAAAAAATGACATTAAAATTACCACAATTAATGTTATATGAGCATTAATTGATATTGTGAGAGATGTATGTGTTGAGACAACAATGACCAGTACATGTACATATTATCGAGTTAAGTGTATATGAATTAGATTAGTATTGAGATGAGTGAACTCCTAAAAAGTTCTCATGTGTCAATGTTTTGACATTGCATCGCTTGATTTGATTGGCTAAATGAGCCATAAAAGAGTAACGACAGATCTTAACGAGTAATACTGTCTCTGCTGGAGACAGTATCGGTGGTAAAGAAATGGTAAGACTGGTCTCTAAGAGATATGAGACAACACCAACAGATAGACATGTACTTCCCAGACTCTTGGGCCAAACAACCCAACCTATTAGCACCCAAGTAGGTACACTCTACGCTACCACGAGTATAAGAAAATAAAGTTGTGTATTGACTAACAACTATAATTTTTTGTCTAGATGGTAAGTACTTGATCCTGACAATTGATAACAGAAAGATGTCATGGGTTCAAGTCTCTCAAGCTCCATATATCTATTTGGAGGAAGGGAAATGTTGGGTTAAGTATCAATAAATGAGAGTGCTAATGAGATGAGTGGTCTCCTGGGAAGTTCTCATATGTCAAGCTGCCGACATTATACTGCTTGATATGATTGACTAAGTGTGACGTGAAAGAGTGATATCATATCATAATGAAAAATATCATCTCTGCTAGGGACATGGCTAACGTTAAAGAAATAGTAAGATTGATATCTAAAAGATATGAGACAACGCCAGCAGACAGACACACACCTCCAGACTCATGAGCCTAACAACCCGACCTATTAGCACCCAATTAGTAGCACTATATGCTGCCACAAGTATACAGAAATAAAATTGTGTTTTGGCCTAGTGGTAAGCACTTCATCCTAACACATATAATATAAATAAAATAAAATTTTAAATATTTCAATTTAATTGTTTAACCCAAGACAGTAATATTTTGATTTTTTTAGAGGCTAATGTTTTGAATTTCATCGGAAAAACCAAGTTCTTATTTTAAGATTATCTAATTAATGTTTTATACAAGTGTTTTAATTAGAATAATTCAAATTAAATTGGGGTATATTAGTGCAATACTAGAATAAATACTATTAAATATAATCATTTGACACGTGAAAAATGAAGTGCAATTTATGTATATGAGTAGGGGTGGGAAAAAATCCTGAAATACCGAAAAATCGTACCGAACTTACCGAAAAAATCGGTAGATTTTTTATTATTATTTTTTTTAAAATTTAAGTTCGATATGTTATACGATATCGTATTTCGATACGGTATACCGTATCGTATCCACCCTTATATATGAGACCTGAGTGACATAAATTTTTAAGGGGAAAATTATATATTTTTTTCTCATATGTTTGTCTCACATTTTCAAAATTGTACATTAATAAACAATATACATTTCAATATTTGTCAATATTAGTCTTTTTAACCAGGAATACATACTTGACTCTTTATATATGAGCGTTACGTCAATGTCAAGTAAGAACAAGTCGAAGAAAGAACCAAAATTGTAGGAGAAATAAAGATAACAACCTGTTATTGAAAGCTATATATATATGAGCACAAAAATACAAATTTTCAAGTCAATAATTGTTTTAATGTGCCTACGGACGTGGTCATGAAAATGACATATTCATCAGATGGCAATATGACCAATACAGTTGTGAGTTATTTTTCTAACGTTGGGAGCAACAAAATAACATTTAGCGTGCGAAACATGCTTAAGGATCCCTATTTGGTAACAGAAAAAGTTACAAAACAAGAAGAAGAAGAAGAAAAATTACTATGAAATCATGGGCAAAGAATGTCATCCTCCTCACCGGAGAACTTGCCATCGTGACTGAAAGTATCCAATCTGTTGTGGCAAAGGGATGCACTCGACGGAGGCACCGGACCTCTCGGAAGTCGGTTTTCAAGTAGCGGATCGAAAACGAAAACCCTGCCTCTCATAACCCGTGTAGCCTCCCCTGCTAAAGCCATTGACATGAATAGAACAAACAGAATCCAGACTAATATCTTAAAAACACCATTTTTCTCCACACGTAACATGATCATTTTTTTCTCCTATCGTGTCCTTAATTCCTTCTTTCCATATATATATATATATATATATATATATATATATATATATATATATATATATATATATATATATATATATATGTGGAGTACTTCGAGAAACATTATAATAGTTAATTAGGTGCCGAGAATATGAAGAAATTGACCATCTTTTTAACTTTGTTTTGTTAGAAGTAAAAGGATGTGTTCGGGATTATGCAAGACTTTGAAATTATTTATTGCACAAGAAAGTCAAGTGTAAATGGCAGCCAATTTGGATTGGACCTCCATCCAAATATATCAAAATAGTTGGGGGTTTGAAAATTTTGGTTCATTATCTTTCTTATTTTTATAATTTTTAGTTTTTTTTTCTGACGTGACATTGATGTGATTCCTATGTGACACATACGTGATCTGACATACCGCTTATGTGTAAGTTCGACGTCAGTATTTTGGATTAAAAAATAAATAAAATTGTCGATTGAATGGTACATGACTAAATCTAAAATTGAACGAAGGTAAATGATTAAAATCGAAAAACAATAAAGAGACCAAAATCGAAGTTTTCCTATTTGTAATAATCTATTATTATTCGCTCAAGAGTCATTAATTGCGTCCCTTTAGTCTTAATTATGTTTTTTTTTTATGATATGTTGTCTTCCGATGAATTCTCTGGATATACACATGCTCTTGACGGTTGACGCTGTTTAATAAAAAGTTTGACTGGAAATTGGGGGATTCAATAAACAATACATACACATATACATACATATACATATATATAACACAAATTTATTGATGACTTTGCACACATACGAACCGGAAATGTTGACTGAAATTGAAAATTTCAACATTTTGAATAAATTTATCTTAATTAGTAACTCCAATTTTTGTTGTAAATCATCTCGCTCTAGCTTATAATAACCTCCACGTTTCTGTGTAATAACTCCCCTATTGTAATAACAAGGTTGGGTTCGAATTCATGAACTTGACGTCTTGTTCGAATACATAATCAATTCTGGAAGACGATGAATCGTGGGCGATTTACCTCCAACGTCTATTCAGAGAGATAAAATTTGACCGCAACATCTCCGATGATTAATCATTCTATTTCGCGGAGTTATCTTTCGCTCAAATAACACGTTTCTTCATCTTGTTTTGTGACCAAAATATTCCCGTTGCTATCAAATAAATTTAATCTCCATTCGAACTTTCTCCATCCATAAGTATGCATAATACTTTCCTTTTTTTATTATATAGATACAAATAAAGAACAAAGAAAATGAAAGAAAAAAAATTTACTGAAAAAATATAGATATTATTAGGATGCAAAAGAATTGGTCATGCATGCAAAATGTACCCGATGCACCATGTGAGTCTTACTCAGCACTCATATTATCTAATATATATATATATATATTAAAACGCAAACATTTAACTTTGAATGAAAATAATTGCTCTGACATCATTATATTTTCACACGAATATTATATATATACAAAATTATATTATTCTTAAAAACAAAATTTAATCCACGAAGACATTGAGACACGTGCCACGAATTACAAAGATTTAATTATACAACAGTTAGCTAAATGTTACACGATATAGGTGACGGTCCAAATTAAATATTAAGTTGGAATTTGATTTTTAAGTACACATATTCGAATTTGTAAGAATTTAGGCAATCAGATTGTATCAAATTATAATAAAAAACAGACGATTCTCTGCTTTTATAAATGATGTGAAAATTTGTTGTTATTATCTTTTAAGGTGCGTTGAGTAAACTTCAAACTGGTAAAATAGTCTGCAAATGATATTATTTAAATAAATGACAATAAATAAACTAAACCTTTTTAAAAATGTATAGATAACAAGCATACATATTTGAATTTATAAAAATTTAGGAAATCGGATTGTATTAACTTATAATCAGAAATAGATGACCATCAGTTTTTTCAAACACAAAAATTCTTGTGAGACGGTCTCACGGATCAATTTCGTGGGTCGAATATTTTATTTGTGTCATTCATAAAATAGTATAGTCATCTATTTCGGATTATCAGTAAAGTTACAGATAAAAATTTGTGAGACTGTTTCAGAGAAGATTTACTCTTTTTCAAATGACACGAGAATTTATACTTTTTATTTTTCGGTGTACATTGACCAAACAAGTTGTACTTTTTTTAAAAAAATATATTGATAAAGAAAAATCGAATCCATGAACAAACATGAATGGTATCATTCACCCTCGTATAAAAGAAGTCGCTAAAGATAGTGAGTAGTGACTAGTAACACGCGAACGCATCAGCTAACAGATGTCCAGAGCCTTTCTCGTACCTCAGTTCTCAATTTTCAAGCCCTTTACGAAAAGGTTCCAGTCTAGCACACTTCATTTTCCGGGCCTTTCGATTGCTTAGTTTTTTTTTTTTTTGGGTTTCTAATACCGTGAAATAATCTGCAGATTGATTGTAAACATGTCAGCAACTGTCTCAAAAAATGTTGGAATTCGAGTTGGGTCCCCGGTGGTTGAGCCTCCGGCGCACCCCACTTATGATTTGAAGACCGTGATTCGGCTTGCTCTCTCAGAAGACGCTGGTGATCGAGGTTAAGTTTTCTGTTTGCAATCTATGGTATTCGATTCTTGTGATTTGAAAGGGCTTATTTTTAAATGATGAGAAGTTGTTGATGGAATTTTATGTTTAGTTTTGGAAATAAAGATGGTACTGTGTAAAACCGTTGAACGGTTTTTAACTTTGGTTTTGTGGTCAAGAATGTTGTGATAAAGAGGTGGTATAGGAGTATATTTCTTGATGTTGTTGCAAGAAGATTTATTGAAGGTTTGTTTATCGATTGCATGTACTGTGCAAGAATTATGAGCCAAGCATTGGCAACAGTGCTCAATATTATGTTATTGTAAAACATGTGAATCAATCAGGAAAGAACATATACATGCATTTTGGGGGAAATAAATGTTCACCGGTGACTGGCTGAAACTTCAAGAACATGTTTTTGAGATAGAGAATTAAGAATTGAGTTGGATAGGTGAAGTTTAAGTTTGATGGGTATGGTTACCTGATTTAATGAAATTAACACTCAAGAAATGACTGGAAGGGCATTGCACCATGTAAACTCACTCATGAGATATTTACTATGTCTTGCATGGAGTACATAATATCAATGAATAGAGAGCTTGATAGGAATTATCCTATCTCTCTCATTTGCATTGCCCAGAAGAATGCTGAAAAATTCAGTCGAACAACTGACTTGAGAGTTGAGAATGTGGTTGTCTAAGTTCTTGAGCAGCTATGATTTTTTTTTTCACCGATAACTTTAATTGGAACAACAATTAGCAAAAAGCAGATATCTAATATTGTAAACTATCAAATTAGAGATGTTTTTTTTCAAACACAGGGGATGTGACCTGTAAGGCAACCATTCCAATTGAAGCGGAAGTGGAAGCCCATTTCTTGGCCAAGGAAGATGGGATAGTTGCTGGCATTGCACTGGCTGAAATGGTATTCAATGAGGTTGATCCTACGCTTAAGATATCTAAAAACTTGAATCTCTATAATTTATGCAGATATTATTTCTTTAAAGTATTTGTCTCTCTCTTCTAAAGAAAGAATGGTGATTTTAATAGCTGATTTGCATTCGTCAGGTTGAGTGGCACAGAAAAGATGGTGATAGTGTACATAAAGGTCTGCAATTTGGCAAAGTACAAGGTAAAGTAAAATAATTTCCAGTATGATGAAATTCTTGTGGGGGAAATTCGATATTCTCTGATGACAAATTTCCAAAACTATGCAGGAAGAGCTCATAGTATTGTTGTAGCTGAAAGGGTTGTTCTCAACTTTATGCAGAGAATGAGTGGAGTTGCGACTCTGACTAAGGTTCGTTGCTGACATTTGCTCTTTCTATTTATAAAGTTATTTCAAAATTTATGCTAAAGTTATTTCAAAATTTACCCTGTTACAGATAATCAACAATTAAATAATGTGTCCTGAATAAGCTTTTCTTCTCCAATGAATTTCCTGTTAGAAGGTGGCTCTGGAAGTTACTCATATAATGACACAATCAGTTGATACAAAAAAAACTCCAGAAAGTGGAGATATAGTAACGTATTTGAGTACAGAATAGGCCCATGAATGTGCATCTTGGGCTATGATCACTGTAGGTCATGAACATGCACAAAGGTACAGCGACCACAAGTCTTTAGAGATAAATTAGAGACAGGCTGAATGACCATAGCGGGCATGGTGTTAATCAAGTGAGGACCTGCTGGTATTGCTTTACCTCTCAATGATTTAGTACATTCGTGTTCATGTTAGGGCTCCAGCAACTACAAGAGGAAGAAGATTTTCCTCTTTGACACACCATTATTACTTAGTGGTACTCTGATATTTGTTTGCAACTGAATTTTAACTTTGTAATTTGATAATTGGGGTTTCCATTCTAAGGTCTTCCATAAAGTTTGCAATTTGACCATTTGGTTTCCATTTTAACTACAAGAAGAAGAAGATTTTTCCTCTTTGACACGCCATTATTACTTAGTGGTACTTTGATATTTGTTCGCAACTGAATTTTAACTTTGTAATTTGATCATTCGGGATTCCATTCTAAGGTCTTCCATAAAGTTTGCAATTTGTGGCAAAAAACACGGGTATGGCCAGGCTAATTTTAGTAGGTGCACTAGTGGTGTTCTCCTCATTGGATGTTCTTTGGATCACCCTTGGATCTATCTCTTGAATATTTTCTATCAAGATTGTGGTCTCAGTGGGTTATTTAACTGCAGCTATGGTTGGTTGGTCCTTTCTAAGTATCATATGATGTTGATTAGCCTCATGTCACACTTAACGCAAATGTCTCAGTAATCCATGGTGTTGTTCTAGCGCATACTTCATCCAACTATTTGTTGATTCCCGGTAAATATCATGTGAGGCGCGGGGCCGAAGAGGGCGGGGATGATTGTCGGTGTCATGAGGTTGCACCGACGATGAGCAGCTCCCAACAGACTTCTAGGCGAAGAGAACATGAATGAACCGATCTTACACCAGAAGGCGAGGGATTTCAAAACTGTTCAAGTAAGAGACTGTGCAGTTGAGGAGAACTTAAAAGATTTAATATGTACTACTCATATCAAGAAGATGCGTCTTCTTTTTGGGAGCTCATCACATAAGAATTTTAAAATAAAGCGTACTTGACTTGGAGCAATTTTGGGATGGGTTATCCCTGACAAGTATCTTAAGGTGCGTGTGAGTGAGGATATAAGCACGCTGGAAAGACTCGTCTTGGTACAGTGAGGACAGTCGTCGAATCTAGGCGTTACATATCATATCAACAATACTTGAAGTGTTCTAAATTTCACATTTCTTCTCGACATTCCTTCGTGCCTTGTAGTAATTGCTTAGGAAACCATTTTAGTTTCTATGGAACTCTTGCAATTGGGTCGACAGGATGTTGTATTATGCTATACTAAGGCTTTCTTATCTTGTCTCCTTGAATTCTTCTTAACTTGAAACTTGTGAGACATTTCAAGGTCAATATAATAGCTCTTTTCTATACAATATCCCAAATAGATCTGGTGATGAGCAGGAATAGGCATGTGTGGCTGACTGGTTCTGTTGACTTTTTCACATAAGCCATGACATTTGAATCGTTGAGTTCTCACACAACATATATAGGATCTCAAATGTGTTTCTGAGTCTCACTCATGATGTTTCCCATCTTTCACAGGCACAAATCATCAAAAGAACTGATTAAGATTGCTAGAGAAAATTTTTGCTTCATTGTGATCTTTGGGAATGCTCTATCCCAAAAGGGTTGGTAGAGCTGGTGATGAGATGTTTAAATTGGTCTCCTCTGTGCTTATTGTCGTTAGTCTTCAATGATGAAAATATAGAAGATGTTGGCTCTGATACCACAACATTGTATTGTTTAAATTTTAATATTTTATTGTGCAAATATAAGAAATATATAGATGAACGTGTCTCGCAACTGCTCAGAAGTGGGTGTAGGGTTTACTCTTCAATGATGAAAAAGTGGCAGATCAAGTGATTGGCTCTAATATCATAAAATTGTGTTTGAATTTTCAAAAAAAATTATTCTTGGAAGACGAAATATATAGAAAGACGTATTTCACAGCCTCTCAAAAGTAGAATAAACTTTATTAAATTCCTTAACTATACAAGCATTTTTCTAATAATAAAGTAAAACAATTATGATTTTGAAACTGAATATCGAAATGATTGAAAGGTAAATCTTGCCATAACAACAGAACAAATAAAGATGCTTGAGGATTTTAACAATAGTAAAACAAATTCCTAAAAGTAAAGATGTACGTAAAATTATATTTTTATCATATGACCGTGATTTTCCTGACATGAAACTTGTTAGATTTAAATTTCTTGCAGGCCATGTCAGATGCTGCTCACCCTGCATGTGTTTTAGAAACGAGGAAAACTGCTCCAGGTTTACGTTTGGTGGATAAGTGGGCGGTAGTACAGATGCTTTCCATTCTCCCTCTAATTTTAATATCACTGTCCGGCCACTTTCTTATTTCTGATCTTTTGCTTTATTATCTTGAAGGTATTAATAGGTGGAGGTCAGAACCACCGAATGGGTTTGTTTGATATGGTCATGATAAAAGACAATCATATATCTATTGCTGGAGGTATCACAAACGCATTGAAATCTGTGGACCTGTATTTAAAGAAAAATAATCTTCAAATGGGTGTCGAGGTAGCTAATTGGTTTTTTTAGTGACCATGGATTAGAATTCTTGTATATTATTACAGTGAAAAATCTTGTTTCTGAAACATGAGTATTTGATGAATGTTCCTGAGGAATGGTTTGACTTGTTAAGTTGGCTATATGGGCAACTCAGCTTCAAATCTTCATGATTGGAATTCCCCTCTTCCACCGAGAAGAAATCTTCTTTCTGTATTTCTGATCATGAAATATATTTTTTCCTTTTTTTGGCATTATATCCATGATTAGATCTGAGGGGCATCTCTATGCAACATTGGATTGGCTTATTGCTTCCCTTCATACTTATCAGTGTTGCTGGTGGTTTTGGTTTATGAGCTGGGGTATGAGTGGCACAATCAACCTATGTTGAATTGATGAATATACCGTAGTAATTTTAGGTTAGTCAATGAAAGAAAGGGGCATGGTCAACCCCTGTCAACCACTTTGTTTACTCTGTTGCTGTTCACATGGTTGTCATATGTGGATCTTTTATATTGACAAACGTTTTGCACATTTTCCTGAAGTATTCACGTCAAATTTTGATGACCTAGGTCTTCTCTTCTGCTAACAGGTTGAGACCAGGACACTAGGAGGAAGTAAATCAAGTGCTACATTATGCATCCACAACAAAGACATCCTTGACCTAGGATAATGCTTGACAATATGGTTGTCCCTTTGTCTAATGGGGATATTGACGTTTCCATGCTGAAAGAAGCCGTGGAATTGATTGATGGAAGATTTGAGACTGAGGTGAGTTTTTCATATCTTTATTGGTTTTCACTTTTCATTCAGCAATCTTTCAGTTTCACAGACAGACAACAGACTGCATCAATAATTATTTATTAAACATATGATTTAAGGTCTCATACAAGATAAATTAACAAATGTTCGTTCTGTTTGTTATCCTGGTTCCCATAAATGCTATAAAGTTAGATAGGTTCCCACTTGGTGTATTTATGTTTTAAATATGTGACAGTTGGTTGGGTGATTAAGACTGACATGCTTGTATGTGTTGGAGCATGTTTTCATATCACACCTAAAAAATGTGCGACATATTTGTAGGCATTGTATCAAAGTCTCATATTTGAGGGCCATTTACTTGTCACATGAATAGCCAGTATAAATGCATGGTGTTCTAGAGAATGGCTGCAGATAGGATTTGGGCATGTTTCAGGGATGAATATTTTTTGAGCATGAGATAAATCACATTTCTATTATAAGCCGTCTAACTGAGAGAAAGCATGGATGGTACATCTCATAATATATAAATATTTGTTTGCTTTTGTTGAGTGGTTGGTGTTGTAGGTGGTCTGCTGCTCTGTGCCTTTACATTTGTTATAAATCAATTGCTCAGATCCCCCACTTGTTAATTGGTAAATAATTCAGCGGAAAAATGCTTATACACCTACTTATCAGTCTTTTGAGATATATAGAAAATATCAAAGAACTGCAGCTCCGACATTTGTACCATCGGGGATTCAGTTTGGGATATGATTTTCTTTATGTAAACTTTATAATCATTTTTTCTACAACCAGAAACAACCAATGCTATTCACTTGCATCTTTGGTCCGCGGGGTGTAGATTTGTTGTACTGGTCGGGGTGATGTACTTGCATTATGGAAAAATAAATGGTAGAACTAATTTCCAGGAGGTATTTCAGTTTGTAGGTTAATTTTTTTTTTATTTTTTATTTTGTCTTTTTCTTCTTTTCTTTTCTTTTCTTTGACTCCTAGTCCATCTCTTTTGGTGTCCACTCAAATTATCTCTAAGCTGACAACTAGATTCAATCCCCACTCAGATTATATAGAGTGTAAACTGCTCAACAACTATACCTAAGGCTTTATCCCACTAAGTGGGGTTGGTTATATGTATCCTTTCACGTCATTGTGTTATATCCTACTATATACTCATTTATATTTAAATTAATTAATTTTATCATGTTTTATTGTTGTTAATCAAGTCTTTGTGGTCTCTCTCTCCCTCAGTTAATGTTCGTATTTGTCAATGTCTCACATCGTCTAATTAAGGCAATTATGGGTCATCTCTCTTAGTCATATATTCATGTTGCAAACTGGAGAAGACCCAGTTCTTGTCTTAAAATCGGGAAGACTGCATTTGCTTTTGGGATTCGCAGTCGCATTATCTTTTCTATTGCATCTGAATGAAATATGCTGCCTTCTGTTGCAGGCATCTGGAAATGTCACTCTTGAAACCATTAACAAGATTGGACAATCGGGGGTAACCTACATTTCTAGGTACTCATTTTTGCGATAATTTCTCTGTATTTTGTTCGGAATATTTCCTTGTACAGATGAGATGATTGGTTAACTGGCTTCCGTCTCGAGTTAGGCTCGCCGTGAGAAATGAAAAAGCACAAAAAGGGGAAGCATCCCATGAACTTCTCATGGTCAATAAGTTATTGTGATCTTTCTATTTTGCAGTGGTGCATTGACCCATTCTGTTAAAGCACTCGATATTTCCTTGAAAATTGATACGAAGCTTGCACTTGAAGTCGGAAAGCGTACAAAGCGAGCATGATAATCACGTCGACAGGGGGAGCATTGCTACTGATTTGAAGGGAACCGGAACACCGACATTGAGCTGAATTTGAATAAATTTTCTCGTCAATGGCATGTTAGTTCTGTCGTCCCTTTCGTTCTTCAACCTCGGAAACTTTCATTGTCATGACTTAGGAGTAGTAGAAAATGTTGTGTGTGGTTCACAGGCTAGTTTCTGCTCTGAAAATTTTACCTTTCAAGTTCTTAAACATCTCGATAGATTTCCCGAGGCTCGTAAAATTAGGCAAATAATAATTTCTTTTGGGTTGGATTGACGGAGTGTAAGTAATGATTTCGAAAAAATTAGGCAAATAATAATTTCTTTTGGGTTGGATTGACGGAGTGTAAGTAATGATTTCGAAATCGGGCTTGTAGTCCAGTAGTCTCATCCTCCTGCCACATTAGTTGGTTCCCTGAGTTCGAATCTCTTCACGTGTGTTGTAATAAAAAAAAGTAATGTTTTCAAAACAAATTTATTAGTTTGTTCGGGTGAATATACTTAACAATTTATTTCAAACCTCAAACTAATTATTTTAAATCATTCAAAGTTATGTAATATGAAGTTATTTCAAATCTTTTTTTCAAATATTTCTTCAAATCCAAATGTTGTCACGTCAATAAATTAGGATAAGATACTTTATGTAATATTATGCAAATCAAAATTTTAAAGCTACAAGATCATATATTTTTCAAGGTCGATCTAAGTTGTATTTGCTCATAAACATGTAGTACAATTCTAACATACTCAATTAAATATTTGAATAGTATATCGTAACACCATTGACAAAGAAAACACTCAAATAATTATTCATATAAAAAATTGATTTTAGTCATGTATATATTGGTATGTGATTTTGTTTAGTCGTGTATATTTTGTTGACTATAATGTTTCTTGATCAATTTTAGTTATTCTTCCCAAAATCATGTAATTAAATACTAATTTTATTGTTAATTTTTTGTAAGGACGTGTCGAGATATATACGTGTATTTGACAACGTAATTATAAATTTTAACAAAGATACAAGTAATTTATTTACATGATTTTGACCAAAATGATTAAATTCGATTAAAATAACATAATTACATTATTATAATAAATTCAATGAAATATATAGAACTAAAAATATCACACATCAATACATGCATGACTAAATTTGATATTTTGTCTATAAAAAAAATAACTTACTAAACTTAATTTGAAAGTTGCTACTTAAAATGTGCTCCTCATATAAATTGTGATAAAAAAAAAAAAACACTAATATTATTTTTATTACTACTATTTTCCTATTTAAAGCATGATGGACCAAATACAATTGACCGATGTCTAAAACTGTGTTCTAAAAAGCGATAAACGATAGGGAGACAGTTATCCACCGGCCGCCATATGTAAGTAAAAAAGAAAATCAACTAGACAGCTGCCTTACATATATAATTCTTCTTCTTTATTTCCAGATGTTTTCAATAATTCACCAATATTTGATTCAAATTCAAAATCAATGACATATCATCCTCTTTATCTGATACAGAATGATTGAAAAATATATCGAATAATATTTTTTTTAAAGAGTAAAAAAATATATATTACATTAGACGGCAGCCTAGACGGATCTAAAAATCGGAAAGATGGACAACCATCCAACACCTAGACGCCGCCTAGATGGTCCTAGGCTACGCCTTTTAGAACACTGATCTAAAGATAGGTTAATTGCTCCGAAGTAATGACATTATTAGTCATGTTAAGTTTCAAAATTCTCAATATTTATCTTGTTTTGCAGCCTCTAAATTTTCACTTCTCGGTCAATCATTACATTTAGAGTTAAGATTTCAAATTTATAATAACAAACATGTGTTTGAGAATAGATTTGGAGTCCTTTCTAAATTCTTCATTCCATTTCAATTTTTCATAGTTTACTATTCTTGCATGTGATTGATTCTATTTAAATGTAGGTCTTATGTGAGACGGTCTCACAATATCTGTTAGATATGTCAGCTCTACTGATATTCACAATAAAAAGTAATATTTTTTCATGGATGACCCAAATAAGAGATCTCTCTCACAAAATATGACCCTTGAGAACGTCTCACACAAATTTTTGTCCTATTTTAAATACATCATTCGAAACATATTGTTATTATATTGTAACAATTTGTAGAGGACAAAGGCTCGATCATTAACTAAACATTTAACCATTTGACATTTCTTTCAATTCCGATCGCACATCTAGTCAAAAAGCAAAATGATGACACCGCAATTTGTTCATTTTACATGTCCAAACACACTTTTCCTCAAAGTGCTGGAATTCAATTTATAATCGATTCGTACGATGATTTCAATATATTACTTTAACTTAGAGGTAAGTATTATATTTATTTTTTCATTTATCTCGATCAAGAATAGACATATCAAACGGACTAATCGAACTATTCGACTCGTCTTTTTTAGGAGGTTGGGACAACCCTCCTATTTTCTATGACATAGCATATCGATCTGACGGACTTAGACCATTTTTTTGAGGGCGTATAATTAATTTTAGTCATTTTTATCGTATAGGAAAGTATTATTTGTATGATAAACAGTTATCCACTTTCGATATATTTAAAATGGGGATTGATG
The DNA here is from genome assembly GCF_022965805.1 of Primulina eburnea. NCBI lineage: Eukaryota > Viridiplantae > Streptophyta > Magnoliopsida > Lamiales > Gesneriaceae > Primulina > Primulina eburnea. The sequence continues at coordinate 31,938,746 of NC_133106.1, read as the reverse complement.
ATAGGTTGTACCAAAGTGGCATAGTGGGGAAAGTGATGCAATAAACTAACATGAACCCTTTTCTATAAACTTAACAGAAAACAATTAATTTATTGAGAAATTTTTTTTTAGGAAATTGAAAGACTAATGAAGAGTGGGGGATTCTTTTATCAATGACAAAAACTTGTGTGAGACGGTCTCACGGGTCATATTTTGTGAGACAGATCTCTTATTTTGGTCATCAATGAAAAAAAGATTATTTTTTATGTTAAGAGTATTATTTTTTATTATGAATATCGGTAGGTTTGACTGTCTCACTGATAAAGTTTCATGAGACCGTTTCACCATCTTTATCAATATTGGGAGTATATATGGCCTTTGGAGAACATAATTGAAGAGAATTTGCCAAGGTGGGGACCTTGTCAACTCTAAATTGGAGAAGCTATCACTATCGAGAATTTTTTTAAAAAAAACTAATGAAAAAGAAAGTCTTTAGATTCTTTGAGTTGTAAAATTACAATATCCTCACATGGAGACGAGTCATGGATGATGATGATCGATGATAAATGAGTTACTAATTATGGGAGAGAAAAAGGGATGCTACTTTAATTGAGTAAAGAGGAAAATTTTGTAGTAATATTAATGAAAAGACGATTATTTCTTTCAATTGGGGAAGAAATTTCTTACAATCGAATATCGAACTCGAGACTTTAATCCAGAAAGACGATCTGATCGATGAAATTTGTATATTGTTCCTTGTTTTGAAGGACGATTCGTCTCATTTTTAGATCCTTCTGTTGATCAATCGTGTGATTATATATATTTAGTAATAAATGATAGTTTGAAATAAAATTAAAAATCCAAAAATATTTAAATTTATATATGTAGATATTAATAATTTAGAATATAGTAAGTTTATTTTGAGACGGTCTTACAGATCTATTTTCGTAATACTTGTGATCTAAATATAATATATGTCTCACAAAATTGATACGTGAGATAGTTTCACGAGAGTTTTTGTGATTAGAATATAGATAAGACCCTCTCTGTCACAGTCGTCATTAACTTACTAGCTAGGCCACCTATGAATGGACTGCACCCAATTTTTATTCAAGATTTAACTTATGGTATAGTTGTTAATTAAAGAAAACGTCAAGAAAATAAAGTTTTAGCTAATAGTACTCGAGAAAATGGCCCATTGGTACGCATATATCGACAGGGATGCGTCTCCTCACACAACCGAAAGCAAACCAGAAGCTCCCAAATTATATTCCAAATAAACCAATCTTATACTAACCCAACTCTTGTTACTTTTTTCTCTCGTAAGGGAAGTGTTTAAATCTCTTAAAATACTCTAATATATGAATATATAAATAATACAGTTTCGTCGTATCGACTAATTAAAGGATGCCGACTTTATCGCGATAATCGCATGTTTTTATTTATGCTCTCGATCTTTAGGTTAATTACATTAAATTTTATGCTTTCCACTCATCAAAAGTTAAGTAGCTAGAGGCGTGTTTTTATTTTTTTATGGGGTATCTTTTGTACGTTTCAAATGTATATTATGTGACTCAAAATCGTGTAACTTGTAAAGGGTTTCTTTGTGGAATGTACACCTTTCTTTCTTTACTTAGTTTTCAAGGAATTTACCTTAACCAGGTCATACATACATACATACATACATACATATATATATATATATATATATATATAGATTTTCTGGACGCCTATTATGGACATTTATGTTAATACCGTCGAGGTGAAGTTTATCTATTAGATGTACAGTTTATATATATATATATGTATAGATTTTCTGGACGCCTATTATGGACATTTATGTTAATACCGTCGAGGTGAAGTTTATCTATTAGATGTACAGTTTCATCAAATAAAATAGGTGGACGTCGGAGACTTTGTTTCAAACTTGAGACTTTGATGTCAGATGAACTATAAGAAGAAAAAAAAAGATCATATATATCTTTAGAATGAGTACTTAAATTTTAAAAATCTGAAAAATTTATTAAAAGCTTAGAAAATAGAAGTACGAGTGCTCATCCTTATCCGTTTCACAACTAGAGAGGAAACATGTTTTCAAGCGAATTTTTAACTTCTTTAATTTTGATCGTTGCACACATACGTACATACACAAAAGTAGTAACAAGTGTATTTAAATAAAATTTGGAATAATTCGATAAATGTGATTTTTATTCGGAAAATCACGCGTGACAATATTGTTTGGATTGGTACCTAACAATTCACAAGAAAACACATTATACAAAACATTCTTGTAAAAAAAGCGTAAAAAATATTAGAAAATAGAATTCAGACATCGAAAATATGTGTCATTCTTCTAGAATTTAACATCTAGGTTCGAACTTAGGTCTCTCGCTTAATAGAAGATGTTTATGTCACTACAGCCGATAAAAATATTATTGATTTAATACATTTTGTTTATGTATCTTTTTCAGAGAGGCTATGCCTACATAATATATATGCGTATTTTTGTAGTGAAAATTGTGAATTTTTTTTAATAATTACTTAAAAAGAAATAAATTTTATAATTTTATTAGGATTTTTTAATAAATATTTATTCATTGAATATAAACTTCAATTAATTGTATATTTTTTTATGAGTTGACTCGAGGCCAGCAACCCGTCTCCGGTTGGGTGGGTTAGGTTGAAGATTTCTCACTCACCAAGAGACGGGACGGCCAGTGGGTTGGCCCGCCGCCAACTCAACCCGACACAGGTTAGTTCGTCTGAGAGCTCTAACCAAATATTATTTTTCGTTCTCTTCTTGGACAAAACCATATAATATTCTACCTTAGATGTTTGAAATATATTTGTTGTTTTGATGGTGTGGTCGATGACCAATATAAATAACACAAAATTTAATGTGATTTAATTATTTACATTATCTAATTATATCCATGATGTCAACTTTTTAACACCGTAGGCCCCCACCCACCTAATGACCAAGGATAGGATTTGGTGGGGATACTGAAAAAGACCATATATATATAATTTTCTAAATTTTATTTTTAATATTTAAATAAATCTAATTATTTTTAATCCTCATAAATTTAATTTGATCAACTCAACCGTTAAGATTAGAACTTGGACCTAACTCAACCCCAAAAGCTAGCTCAAGGGAGGAGGATTGTCCAAGCCAATATATTCCACTCAAAGGTTATTTATCTAACCGATGTAGGACAATTAACACACCCCTCTGACGCCCATGAATGAACATCTGGAGCGTGGAGTTTACAAATGACCCAATTATGGGACAATTAACACAACCCACTGAATTAGTTAAAAAAAAAAATTGGGTCGATTTTTGGCACTGCATGGACAAAGCCAAAGCAGAACCAATTGTCGCAAATTAGTGTAAATTCTTGCATAGACTAGCTAGTGCTTTAGGGATAATCATCTATTTGTATTATTGCATGTAAATTATTTTGTATCTGTACATGTAAGATCATTTGACCAAAAATGTTATTCTATTCCAATTCTTGTTGTTGTTGCTCTCATCAAGTGAGAATATGCGCGAATTATCAAATAAATCTGAAAAAAATCATATTTTATAAATGTACAACAGATATAATTATCATCACCTAATAATCTTTCTTCCAATGATTATCTTAACTAATTAAAATGCATGTTGCTTTTGTTTATTATACTAATTGTCAGACCAAAATTCCTTTTGTTATGGAAAGTTATACATGATATAAAAGTTTGATTCAAACATTTTAAATCATTAAACAGTCTAAATATCTCATATCAATCGATGATCTTTGTTACGTACTGAGAACCATACAGTATAGCAGGAAGAAATATTACTACAAACCAAGAGTGTTACAAGTTTGTTATATTTGAGATTCATTTTATAAAATTAATTATTTGTCCAAACACACAAAAAATAACATTTTTATATTATTTCGTTGAGATTTATTTATAATAAAATGATTATTTGCCAACCACCATAAATTTTTTTTTTTAAAAAAAAAAGACTATCAGGTGGTTTTATTTTTAAAAAATATCCGTTTTTCATGATTAATTCATTGATGGACATGTCTAGGGTTTTTCGTCAATCTAAAATAGAATTATATGATAAAATAGATCTACTTGCGTGGAACTTTACAAAACAAAATATTCCTTCCGATTCACCTTTTTTCTACTATAATTTTCGCAGAACAAAACAAATATCAAATCACCCTCGGTTGTGTTTGGAAAGAAGGATTTGAATTTGTGAGAGAGCAATGCAATCTATTCCAAATCATTTGTTCTAAATTTGAGTCAAATGAAGATTTCAAATCCGCATATTAAATCTTTCCAACAAAATGCAATCTTCAATTTTTTTTATTTTTGTTTTTTAAAGTTTATTGGGGTTTAACATCAAAATTCAAGAGTGATTTGTATTTACAACATATTTTCCAAGTCAATATGTGTCAAAAGTTGGAAAACATGGATTGCAAATGGTATGTCAACAATTATTTATCATTTATCAATAAAAAAAAAATAGATCTATTGTGAGACAGTATATTGTGAGACGGTCTCACGGATTTATGTTCGAAAGATTGATCTACCAGATCCATGTTTGGAGTCAAAAGTAATATTTTTTAACATAAAAAGTAATATATTTACCTGAGTCGTGTCAGATAGAAGATTCACCTCACAAAATTGTCACGTGAGATAATATCATATCAGTTTTTGTGAAATAAAATATGTATTATTTATTTAGTGATATTGTCTTTCAGTCCAATATGTGGGCAAGAGATTTGACTGACATATCCTCCGATAAATGGTGCTTGGTGATGAATTAATCACCATATTTATTTACCATACCTACTAAAACATAAAGGCATAGTAAAAGCACCCCCACTCTGCATTTGAATTGATTGGACCAATTGACATATGTTTAACCAAATTTAGGAGTTTACACACACACACATACACACACACACACACACACATATATATATATATATATATATATATATATATATATATATTGAAATAATTATAAGGGAATTTTAAAATTTCTTATATCAAAACAAAATCGTTCTACTTTTAATTATATATGATTTTTTAATATGTATCTTATTAGAAGATGATCATCTGCTTAGGTTTAGCGTTAAGTCTCGCGAAAGCGAATGTATACTATGATTAGCTAACAAATGATCCATATTTAATTCTCGTTCTCGAAAAATGATCAGTCCAAAATACAATAAAATCCATTTATTTTATAAATCAATTCAAATATCGCTCACAAATCGATGGGAGAAAATATATCACAAACGGGATAATATTTTCTTGGCTAAAAGCAAGAGACATGGTTTACTCAATAAAGTTCAACAGATCATGTTTCTTAAAAATAAAAATAAACTTTAAAATAATAATAAAAATGAATAAAAATAAAAAAGACACTAACTCATGTGCTATTTAACTTTTAGTTTTGTTTTTTGTTTCTTTTTTTTTTTTTTTTTTTGCTAAAAGCGCTGCCTAACCTAAAATTCTCAAATATATTAAATGTTGATGGTTACTTAGCAGCCAAAAAATATTTAATTCAAGGATCTGTTTCTGACCAATAGCATCACAGATCATTCAATTTTCTAAAATTAAAAATTATGGGGAAAAAAATTCAACAACCAACAACTGTATTATTTTATATAATCCATCAAATTAATTAATGAAAAAGATTATTAATTAAATTGTCATGCTGACCAATAGCTGAAATGGAAGGGCCACTTACCAATGCAATTCCAAGTCACCTTTGCCTTGAATTAATTAAATATTAGGAGCACAACATTGTTCATTGAAAAACAAGGAAATTTGTTGGATTTCATTTTCATTACATGAAATCCCATGAAAATGAAATTAGATAGTGAAATTAATTGTGACGAATCACAATTTACTTGAAGTAACTTAATATAAAAGTAAAAAGATATATTTATAATTCGAAGAAAAAAAAAAGAATTTACATGTAGAACTTGATTTTTGAGTATGTCTATTGTGAGATGGTATCACGAATCTTTATGTGTGAGACGAGAACTCTACCGATATTCACAATAAAAAATAATACTCTTAGCATAAAAAGTAATATTTTTTCAAGAATGACCCAAATAAGAGATATGTCTCACAAAATACGACCTGTGAGACCGTCTCTCACAAATTTTGCCATGATTTTTTTGTTTTTGTATTAATAGCTTTATTTTTATTATAATTTTCATGTCTTGGTGATACGATTTACTAATTAATTCCCAAAAAGTGATGGGAAATGAAAATGACAAATTTGAATCGATGTAATTCTTCCACTTTTCCCGTTTCAGATATACATATTTGTTTATTTTTCGTACATATTAAAGAAGTATAGAAAAAGAAAAGTTTTAAAAAATATATTATGTTTTTATTTAATTCATTTTAAAAATGATTGTATGTTTTTTAAAACTTATATAACCGAAATATAATAGTAAATAACAAGAAAAATTATATATTTGAGACATCGAAAAATAAATCAAACATGTAAGATGAAAGAGAACCACTTAATATATATGCTTTTTGTGAATATATTACACATGAAATGCATGAAATAGACCTAATAAAAATAAATCAATGCATGAAATAGACCAACATCACGTACATGTGTGTGTGTGTGTGTGAGCAAAATATAAAAAGGGGTAAAAGGGAAGAAAATGTTAAAAGCTAAGGTACAGGAACAGATGTATTTGGTTGAATATTTTAATGTTTATGAGTTAAGAAAATGAGGGTATGCAGGAAACGGTGGGGAGTAACGAGGAAAAAGAGTCGTTTATCTCGTTGTTGAAGAAGCAGAGGCAGCAAAAAGTAGTTACGGAGATGCGAGCTTCCACTATGGCAACTGCAAATATTAGAAAGGAAACCTCATCTGTGCTCTTCCTTTTCCTGCTTTTCATTCTTGTTCTCTTCATAATTTAGTCCTCATAATATATTAACATCTCACACAAATACTTTTTCCTTTTCTTTTTTGAAGCATCGACATTTGGTTTCTTTGCTCTTTATTTCTTGTTTTGCATATCTGAAACAAGCCCACATCTTTACTTTGATTTTCGTGATCTGGGTTTGTTAGATATCTTTTTTTTATTATCTATTCCTGAGGTATTTTGCGTACGGAGTTTTGAGAACTTTCTCGATTCTACCGTGTTGTGGGTGGGTGGACTTTCTTTGGCCATCTCAGGTAATTTTGTGGGTCAGCTGTTTGATTGAGGGGAGTGAGTTTTGGTGTGCCAGCTCTGGGTCTCGTGTTCTCTTTGATGAAAGATTTTATCTTGGTGTATAATGTCGATGATTCTGGGATTGGTTGACTTAAGTTTCCTATGTTGAATTTTTTTCTGAAATTCAACTGAGGATTTCAGAATTTCTGTAACTGCTTGTCTTAAACCTTTTTTACTCTTTTTTTCGTGGACCTTACAACTTTGGATGTAAGAGTTTTAGGTTTGATGTAGAACTGTGGATTTGATAACTAATCGAGTATAGTTTCTGAAAATCCCTTCTGTGTTTTTCTTAGGGGAAAAGGAAAATATCTTACACCATAACAGAAATAGAAGAAACCCATCATTTTTATTGCGGGTTTTGACAGTTTTTGATAGCTAATTAGACAAAGTTTCTATCTTACTAGATTATAATCAACATTTATTGAACAAAAGAAGTAAGAGAAGGGTTTAGTGTGGCAGTTATTGTCTAGGAGGCCAGATTTTCGTGTTATGTGGGAGGATATTGTGGTCTATGGGAATACCTGATAGTTCTCTTCTGGATTTGATAGGGAAAGTTAGGTCTTGGATTTCTTGGGGTACTAGTGATTCAAATTCCATTTCCTGTGGCTTTGAGATGACTGATATCAATTGCACTTCTTGTTGCCATTGCAACAATTGTATGTTGGATTCTAGCATTAAGTGTAAATGTGAAAGCTGTGGACGGCTACTTTGTGGTGATTGTGTGCTAGGCCTGGCATCTATGAATTTTGTTTCGACTGGTAGTTTAAAGGGGACAATGGAGACTGTCTTTAGAATCAATTCGTGCCAGTTTTGTTCTGAGCTTCGCCCTCGTGGTCAAAATGTTCGAAGATGCAGTGGTAAAGTCTATCCTTCTGAATCTCCAAGACAAAGCCCGGAACCACCATCACCCAGTTTTAGTGGTGAGGAATTTGACGGTGACTCCCCATATGCTCTTACTAGAAGTAGTGATGCGTCTTTTTCAAATAATCCATCTCCCTTGTCTGTGAATCGCTCGCCAAGCAGGTAAGAAATTGAAGTTCTTTGTTTGTGAAGTTGTATCCAATATTCTCTCTTCTTTTGTTTATTCAGTTTACCGGTTCTAACTGAAGTATATCTTGTTTTTTTCTCTATTTAGCTTGATATTACAGATAGGAGTTGACCAATTTCGCTATATTTATCTCAATGTAAACTTCGAAGTTTCATGTTTCATTCATGTTGGTTGAGCAAATATATCAGGACTTGTATGTATTTAGCTGGCTGCCACTAATTATTATGGATTGAATTAGTGCATAATGAGATCAGTTGGTGTCTGTTAGTTCTTATGAGATCTTATTTTTATTTGGTTTAAATTGCTGTTATAGTTTGTCCTTTTTGTGTTTCACATATATATTTTTATGTTTGTTATTGCAGGACTGATGAAGATGAAGGTGAGGAATTCACAAGTTCCTTTTTCGGCAAGTCAATTGAATACTTTCATGATACTCCTGCTGTAAATTCTGGTAGTGTTAGTACTAGAAACGAAATTTATAATTTTACATCTGCTGGATCAAAAAACCCTTCGGGTAGCCCCTCTAGGATTCATATTACTTCCAATAGAGTCGGGCAATATGTACAGCAAGGGAAAGGGAGAGCCTTGATGGACGGTTCCTTTGATCAAGAGCATGCGATTTTAGAAAGGCCTGCTAAAGGGAATCGACATACGGAAAAGGTTGATGATACATCAGCATTACTGAGTACAAGTGAGAAGGTGACACAACCATTGGATTTTGATAACAATGGTCTGATTTGGTTTCCCCCTCCCGCTGATATTGACAGTGATCTGGGGGAAACCAGTTTCTTTACTTACGATGATGAGGATGATGAAGTTGAGGATTCGGGTGCAACAATTTTCCGTACGACTAATCTTGATAACTCGTTTTTGGCAAAGGGAAAGCGGAATGTTGACAAAAATGAACCCTTTCGAGCTTTGGTATTGGGGCATTTTAGATCTCTTGTGTCACAGCTTTTGCACGTACAAGGTATAATCACATCCGAAGAGAATTCTGCTGAGAACTGGCTCAACATAATAACAACAATAGTGTGGAATGCAGCAAATTTTATAAAGCCCGACACTAATCGAGGAGGTAGCATGGATCCCTGTGACTATGTGAAGGTTAAATGTGTAGCTTCTGGAAGTCCAAGGGAGAGGTGAATATATATATGTTGAATTTTTTTCCTAATCCTCACTCCTATGTTGATGGTGTATGTTTAAGTGAATATTCGTGTCAATGCAGTAAAGTTGTCAAAGGAATAGTATGTACGAAGAATATAAAACACAAGCGCATGACATCTGAATACAAACAGACTAGAGTACTTCTCTTAGGAGGGGCACTTGAGTACCAAAGGGTCCCTAATCAGCTGGCATCTTTCAATACATTACTGCAACAGGTTCAATCCCAATTCATTTCTCACTTCATTTCTTTCATAGTGGAAGTATTTGCATGAATATCACGAATATAATTTGTGAATCAGGAAAATGATCATTTAAAGATGATTGTTTCGAAGATAGAGGCCCATCGTCCCAATGTTCTGCTAGTGGAGAAAAGTGTATCTTCGTTTGCTATAGAGCATTTGTTGGCAAAAGAGATCTCTTTGGTTTTAAATGTTAAAAGACCACTATTGGAGAGGATTGCGAGATGCACCGGTGCTTCTATAACCCCATCAACTGATCATATATCAGGAACAAGGTTGGGGCACTGCGATCTGTTCCGTTTGGAGAAAATTTCAGAAGAGCATGCACCTCTTAATCAATTAAACAAAAAGCCATCAAAAACCTTAATGTTTTTTGAAGGTTGTCCCCGGCGATTAGGTTGCACGGTAAGTGATTTCAAACTCTTGTAAATCATGTTTAAAAAAAATTCAGATCATTCTCATTTTGAACTGTTGTATCATAATCAGGCCGTATCTTTTCAGTTGCATGTTTTGTCTGTTTCCATATTGATCTGCCATTAGTGAGTGGATTAGTGTCTTGGCTATGTTAATTCTCAAAGAACCTCTGTCTATTAATTTGGGAACTGGCTGCTGTAATAGTCTGTCAATATATTAGGTCTTCTCCTTGGTCTAACATCCCACCTTGCCGCAAAAAGTATGATCAGTGTTTGATATTGATCTCATGCTTGATTAAAATGGTCAATTGTCTTTGTAAAGAAAATCACAACACTTGAACATGCTACTGTGCCAAGTTAAAGTCAAGTAATTTCCGGAGTTCTTTTGTTAATGCAAGTGCAAATTTTTTGAAAGTTTTGGAATAAATTTTCAGAAGCTTTTATAATGTAACAATCTGAGTTAACACCTGGCATGGGATTTCTTCCCACGATGTCCTTTGTCATTGCTTTAAAATGATAGTAATAACATGGTTGAAGGCACACGCCATATTGTGATAAGATACTGTTGAGAAACACATTTGCTGAAATCACCATGCACACAAGCTCTGATACAATCAATGATATTCTGTATAATTTTAATCTTGGAGTCCTGAAATGAAGCTTTTACCAGATAATGAATTGCTGATGAGTATTCTTTGAACTCTGTATGTATTTAGAAGTACATTTGCTGAAATCACCATGCACATTACCTCTGATATAATCAATTGATATTCCGTATAATTTTAATCTTGGAGTCATGAAATGAAGCTTTTACCCGATAATGAATTGCTGATGAGTATTCTTGAACTCTGTTTGTACTACAAGATCGAATGAAGCACATATTCCATCTCAACTCATTCTGAATCTTGTTGAGAAAAACATATCATTTTCGGACAGCATCTTATGCAGTTCTTTCCTTCTCATTCTTGTTTAATATTTCTAGAGTTGGACTCAATGGTTACCTTAGTATTGATGTATTTAATCTTCATCGATTGAAAACCCATCATCTATGTTTGGCAAAAAAAAAGTTGGGGAATTTAAATGTCTTTTGAAATTCAATATACTTGTAAACCGTCTTTGAGAGCATTTGAAATTTCTTTATCCTTTCATTTAAGATCAATCGTCAAATCCAAGTCTATCAGTCCAAACGTTGCCTAAGGAAATATCGCATAAAAGGTATCATTGAGCTTTTGCAATAAAAGTTTGTAGTTTTGCTGCTTTGACCGAATATTCAATGCTCTTGAATCAGTCTAATATAAATTTTGGACTACCTTTTTGTTTATGAATTGATGATGAGCGCTTGGTAATTGCTTTCATTGTCACAGTCATCAAACAACTCTCAACTTCCACTAGTTGGAGTCGGCTGTATGAATTGTTTGAAGTTCAACTCTAGGTGTTTTACTCAAGAACTTCATGCCTAGTCAATTTTAGCCTCTCCTCTCCCCTCCTCTGCTTTATGTCTACCATCATAACATTGTTAAAAATTTCTAGCAAGCGACACAGCCTCCATCTTGTTTCCATAGAAAGTAATACATCTTCTTATGGTGAGTTTATTTTAAGCTTTGCAGCCAAATGTGCTATAGCTCTGGAACCCCTGAAAACATCGTTCTAAGAAAAATCAATGTACTTGATTTTGATTTCTTACCGTTGGTATCTGTGTATGCTAGGTGCATTACTGATAAATGTTGAGTTTGTCAAGTTGTTCGTCCCTGAGTAAATTAGGAAAGACGTGAGGGTAAACTTATTCTCTACACATCTTATAGGTTGTCCTGAGGGGTTCATCACGTGAGGAGCTTAAGAAGGTAAAAGATGTGGTCAAGTATGCTGTCTTTGCGGCTTATCATTTATCACTACAGACTTCATTTTTTGCTGATGAGGGCTCCAGTCTTCCTAATATGGATGGGAAACCCTTCCATATCGATCAAGAGAAGATGATTCTCGATAAGTCCATCTCTGCTATCCTTGATTCAGTTGTGACCACCAGTGACGGGGAAGAAGTCAATGTCCGAAATAATGATTTTGAATCTGCTGATCTCAATTTGGAGCTTGGATTGCAGGAATCTCTGTCTGAGCTTGGGGACACAGGTTATGATATTTCTTTGCCAGAAGAGATACAATACAAAAATGTTCGATGTGCACTATCTGAGGCGTATGAGGAGAATTTGGCATTGGATGTAAAACTTGACGAAGCAAGGTCTACTTGTTCGAGAAATGTGAATCATACCCCAAGAGAATCATTTGGTCAAGTGGATGGAGTTTATGACAATGAAAGCTCCAGTGAATGCTATTCTTCTAATGACAGTTACCAAAGCATTGTAGTTTCTTTCTCTAGCCACTGCATGCTTAATGGAACTGTATGTGAACGTGCCCGTCTCCTTCGTATAAAATTCTACGGCCCATCTGATAAACCTTTTGGGAGATATTTGAGAGACAATATGTTTGATCAGGTAAGACTTTGATAGATTATTTAACTTTTCGTGTTTCTATGATTTAACTTATTCATTTCAATTTGTTTTCCCAGTCGTCCCTCTGTCGCTCATGCAAGGAATCAGCCGAAGCCCATGTCATTTGTTATACTCATCAGCATGGAAATCTTACTATAAACGTGAGACATCTGCCCTTGATTAAGCTTCCTGGGGAGCGTGATGGTAAGATATGGATGTGGCATCGATGCCTCAAATGTGCGTACACGGAAGGTGTTCCATCAACCACTCGAAGAGTGGTTATGTCTGATGCCGCATGGGGACTTTCTTTTGGAAAGTTTCTTGAACTTAGCTTTTCAAACCATGCCACTGGCAATCGTGTAGCAAACTGTGGTCATTCTCTGCAGAGGGACTGCCTCAGGTTTTTTGGGTACGTCACTTGACATTCTCTTAGATTGCAGCATAAATTCCTTAGTATGCTTGCAAATATAAATTACCAGTTGAAATGTGAAAAAGAGGCAAATACCTCTTCTGCAAAATAAAGCAGCAAAAAAATTAAGAAACCTGTGTGTAGTAAGAGCATTATTTTATGATATGAATTGATCATCATATCTCTAATATCTCTAATATGATATGAACTCTTTTTAGAAAATATTGACATAAAGGTACACTAGTGGTTTTATACCCTTGAAGCTGTCCTTAAACTCCATGTGGATGGTATTTATATACGCGTAGTATGAGCCACTTTAATTTTTCATACAGAACTAGTTTTCTTCCTTGTAAAACAAAGTTTTTTGCAAAACCTTGTGTTAAGTTGCAGTAGTGGTGAAACAATGAAATTTTTTTGAACTTGCATCTTGGACAGATTTGGAAGTACAGTTGCTTTCTTTCGTTATTCTCCCATAAACATCTTTTCTGTTCGTTTGCCTCCATCTGTCCTTGAATTCTGTGCTGGTGAACAAAGCTGGACGAGGAAAGAAGCATCTGAGGTTCTTAAAAACCAAAAAAGCTCCTTTTTTTCAAGTGCTTTCACTGTTTTATTAAGTTGGTAGCTTGACTATCTGTCTCTTTATCCGTAGCTTTTGAAGAAGGCAGAACTCTTGTATGCCAACATATCAGATGTTCTCCAGGAAATGGAAAACAAAAGCTCATCTTCTATTCATAAATTATATAACACAAATAACCACGTGTCGGAGCTAAAGCACATACTTGCCAATGAAATGGAGTATTACAAAGTGAGTGCTAACTGGCATCTAATTAATCTCTGTTATATTTATTGTTTCTTACATTATATCTTAACTAATGTAATCATGCAATTTAATATATTTTTATGAAAATTTCAATGATGTGTACTTTGTAGGATTTGCTCCAATTAGCTGACAAAGATATTCGACAGCATGATATAGAGGGACCTGACATTCTTGAAATTAATCGTTTGAGGCATTCTCTTGTAATTGGTTCACAAGTTTGGGATAGACGGCTATGTCAACTGGAGTCCTTCTTCAAGAAATGTTTCGGAGTGAAGGCTCCAAATGATGATGCAACTTTGACCGAATTGAATGATTCTGATACACATTTGAAGGATGGCTGCCTTGCTGTTGATCGTAAAGATAATGTGCCTTTCGATCCCAAATTAGAGAACTTTCTAGTCAGAGCTATGCCTCCCAATTCTGAAGAGTCTGATGATTCCCCTTGTGATTTGAAAGAGAAGTTTTCATTTACCGCTTTCTCAGACAATAAAGAGGATGTAATGCACCAAGATGAGCATGGTGCTGTCAATATGACTTCCTTAGAACGCCACCCATCGGCTGGATCAATCCTTTCTGATAAGATAGATTCAGCATGGTCTGGGGCTGATATTATAAACACAGAATCTGCCTCATCTAGGCAAATCAATCGAAAAAACAGTACATCTTTTAAAAGACTGATGCTACCAACAAGAGTTTACTCTTTCGATTCTGCTCAGATGCTCCAAGAACGAATGAGTAAAGAACTGCTGCCTCCTTCACATTTTTCAACTATTCGATCTTTTCATGCCTCTGGCGATTACAGGTACATGGTCAGGGACCCCATTTCGTACATACGAAGTTACCATGAAGTTGAAAAACCAAATCTTGTGTTGGGTACATCTGGTTCATTTATCTCTTCAGCGTCACTTTTGCCTGAAGGTGCAAGATTAATGATTGCCCAAAATTCCCTAACTGATATTGTACTTGCTGTTTATGATGATGAGCCAACGAGCATCATATCTTACGCCCTTAGTACCAAACAGTATGAAACTTGGATCATTGATATACCAAATGGGGTTGAAGGAGGATCAGATGCTAGTCCAATCAGCAAATCATCATCGCTGGCTTCCAACCTTTCAGCATTGCAGTCTTTCGGTTCTCTCGATTTGGAATACATGCACCATGGAAATCACTCCCCTGAAGATTTTTCATCTATGGTCGGTTCGCTATCTAGCGATCCGAAAAGTTCACCTCATCTGAGGATTTCTTTTGAAGACGAGCATTTTAATGCTGCTGGAAAGGTGAAGTTTTCTGTCACTTGTTACTTTGCGAAGCAGTTCGATGCTCTACGGAGGAAATGCTGCCCTAGCGAAGTGGATTTTATTCGTTCCCTGAGCCGTTGTAGGAGATGGAGTGCACAAGGTGGGAAGAGTAATGTTTACTTTGCCAAATCATTTGACGAACGATTCATAATCAAACAGGTAACAAAGACCGAGTTGGAATCTTTCAATGAATTTTCGCCAGAGTATTTCAAGTATTCGACAGATGCTCTTAACCGGGGAAGTCCAACCTGCCTTGCCAAAGTTCTTGGCATATATCAGGTTCGCCCGTGTCTCTTGCTTATGGGATTATATTATAGCTGTGTTTACTGTTTCTTGGTTATATATAACACTATTTCAAATGGTAAACAACAGGTAAACGTCAAACACTTGAAAGGTGGCAGGGAAATGAAAATGGATTTGATGGTGATGGAAAATCTCTTCTTTAGAAGAAATGTTTCAAAAATTTATGACTTGAAGGGCTCACTGCGATCACGATACAATTCAGACCCAACAGGAGCAAACAAAGTGATGTTAGATCTGAATCTCTTAGAAACAACGCGTACAAATCCTCTATTTCTTGGAAGCAAAGCTAAAAGAATCCTAGAGAGAGCTGTTTGGAACGATACATCATTCTTAGCGGTACGCTCTTCTGCCCTGAAAATGTCATAAATTGTGGGATTTTTTGTTTAAAACTTTTGTAGCCAATGCTTGACTGATTATCTTGGACCTCAAATGGTAAACACACCAGAGGCATAAAGATACCTCATTTTTCACACCGAGTGCTGGCGCTCAAATTTTACTTTGAATCAATAGAATCAAGCAGTACTATTTTTGCATTTTCGATGGATCTATACGTGGTTGGCTTAAACTTTCCATCAGATTGTTATTGCTGATTTGATCAAGACAAAATCCTAGTCTGAGTTCCATCATCCGTGTCCATGACAATTATTTACACTTTCGATTGATCAGTGCAACAGATTATTCTTTTCTCCTATGAAACTCTTTTTTTACTGTGTATTTTATCACATCATTTCATTTGCATGGTCAAACTTTTACGCGTATTTCTCTCATTTTACAGTCGATCGATGTGATGGATTACTCATTACTAGTGGGTATAGACGAGGATCGGAACGAGCTGGTCATAGGGATAATTGATTTCATGAGACAGTACACTTGGGACAAGCATTTGGAAACATGGGTGAAGACATCTGGGATACTTGGTGGGCTAACGAGTGCTTCACCCACTATTATTTCCCCTAAACAGTACAAGAAAAGATTCAGAAAAGCTATGACCAGTTACTTTCTTACAGTACCTGATCAATGGTCATCCTAAGTTTCTTTCCCCCGAATTTCTATTATATATCTACTATTTATTCAACTTTTTTTTTGTTGGAGTTAGGATCCAACAAGACGTTTATCCACCATTGTTGTAAGTAACATAAGCTTCAGCCAAATATTTTTTTATCCATTGTACGATTTAAGAAAACTGGTAAAACTAGTTCTAAATTTCGATCACTTTCCACCATGGATGCGTAAGCTTTTGGCGTGGGAGTATATAGTGTTTGTATTTTGTTTTAGTTAGTGTGGATAATGTGTGGATAATATGACTAAAAAGTAAGGATATATTGGGTTTTTTTCTTAAGAATGTCAATCGTTAATTATTGATGCATTGAAAATTATTATGTTGTAAATGGAAAATTAGATGCGAACATATGATTAAAATAAACATATTTTAAGATAAATATTCTAACATAACATTTAATTTAATATTTTTTCATTTGCAATATGATTGAATAAGTAAATAGTGATCGTTTTTTAATTATAATTATTGATAGGATCAAGAATTTGTCATTAGACCAAAAGTATTGCTGTTAATTTATTTATACTCGCGTAAGCGCAAAATGCACATATTGGGGTGCTAATGGTCAGGATGTTAACCTCATGCGTTTGAGGAGGTGTGACTATCTGTTGGTAATATTTCATATATCTTACAAATCAATTTTACCTTAGGATGTCAAAACTTTTTAGAAGGACTGGCTAGTAAGACTGGCGGGCCCGCAATCCGTCATTTTGACGAGCCAATAGAGACAATATTATTCGTTAAGATATGATGTAACTATTTTTTGGCTCACCTAGCCAACTTGATTAAGCAACGCAACGTCAACAGTTTGACACACCAGAGTTTCAGGAGACCACTCATCCCACTACTATTTTCACTAATACATGTTTAACCCAACAATTATAAAATCTGATTTATTTTTACCTTAGAGAAATTGCAAAATACATATAAAACGTATTTATAATTATACTTTCCAAAAAAATTTCTAAATAAATAAATAAATATATATATATATATATATATATATATATATATATATATATATATATATTTCGTTGTATATTAAATATAAATCGATCTAGTTTGCACTAAGTAGAAATGATTAGAACAAACAACGCAAATGGAATTAGACAAAAATATTGTTCAGTGTAAGAATGTCCAGAAATTTTTTATTTATTCACAAAAATAGCAGAATCAGTTTTGAGAAATCAAAATTAGCATGAAATCAACTTCTGAATTTGAATCAAAATGAACGAAAGCAGAAGCACAATCACCACTTTACATCTTTTTCATATTAGAATTAGAGTTAGAATTAAATTCACAATAATATATGAAGTTCATCACAAACAATGTGAAAATAATTATAGAAAAAAGTGTACGTAAAATTATGTATTGAATAAACGATTTCAATTTCAGAAAGTAGAAACTTTTCCCGCATTTCGACGTAGAAAGTTCATCTCAATTATTTTTAAAATTTTGAGAAAAAATTAATGATGAAAACTAATCTGTGAAAAGGCTCAGCAGAAACTAGTGGTGGGGTTATTTCCTATTCGGCTGTCTGATATTTCTTTTTGCTAATGGAAGTATGCGGACGGATTATTTTGATAATTTCTGCAATTGGAATTACAAGTTTTTCCATACCAACAAAAATGCATCCTCACCCGGAGGAGGTCGTGTAGGATCGTGAAAATTATAATAAAAAGTTGAATATCGAACAGTTAGCGTAAACGAAAGAATCGAATTTTATTACATCAAATGATCAAACAATCGAAGCTCCATAGATCCCTGATTCTCTGTTATTTAACAGAGTGTCAAGGGCATAATCAATCTTTTTAGTCATGAAAGAATTACAAAACAAATCAGTCGAACTAATTCTTGCCACTCGAGAGTGGAGTAAAATATATGCTGACATGAGAATTTCTTGATTTCTCGTGTCTCAAATCTTTCATCTTTTCACACACCCTAAAACTCGTGTAAAAGTAAATGTCAGATGGATGATCCATGGAACAAACAAACAGTGAGTTCTCTAGGGATGATAAACCTGTCAAAGCTGTTGCGATTTACGAAGGTGCTCCAACAATGACGTGGCCTTCCTTTTAGCCCTTTCTGTGCCATTTTTGACAAGCTCTGAGAGCGGTATTACAGCACCAAGTCTGCTTAAACAACTGAGATTTTCACTGTCCCTTTTGCACAAGGAAAGTAAAATGGCAGCTGCATTTTCCTTGTTACGGGGTAAACCAATCCGTAAAAGATCGATTAAGATGGGTATGGTGCTAGCTTTAACGATGGCCAATTTTGCCTCATGATGGTTGGCTAGAACTGAAAGAATTGTCAGAGATTCATCAACCATTAAACTACTCGAATCTGTGAGCATTTTTAACAAAGCACTGATAATCCCGGCTCTAACAGCCCTTCCCTTGTTTCCTTGATATATACACAGATTGAATAATGCTGTTGCAGCATCTTTCTTCCCTCTAGAGCTTCCATTCTGAAGCAAATCCACCAAAGCTTGTATTGCCCCCGATGCACCAATAATAATTTTGTTTTCATCGGCAAGCGACAAACTGAAGAGGGTTGCTGCTGCATTCTCTTTTGCTTCCATACTTCCAGCTCTGAGGACTAGAACGATAGAAGGAATCGCATTGGCAAGCATGATTAGTCCTTTGTTATTGTCAAATATGGAAAGATTGAGCACAGAAGTAACCGCATTTTCTTGTATTTCACTATCCTCAGATGTCAACATACTAACAAGAATTGGAATTGCACCAGCTTCTGCAAGCAAGATTCTGTTGTCCGTGCTTCTTTTGGATAACGATCGGATTTCAGCTACCGCAGCTCTACGTTCCTCTATTGATCTACTTGAGAGCTTACGAACAAGTGCTTCAACTGCTGCAAAGTCACCAGTAACATCACGAAGAGATCCATCACTCTTTCTTATTTTCCCATTTATTAGTCCTGTTGGCTGCTCTATATTGTGTTTCAAGCACCACTGGGATATCAGACTTCTCAAAACGTAATTTGGAGTTAGAGTGAGATGCTGGAGCTTCTGCTGTGTTTTCGGGCACGTAGTGTTGCCACAGTCTATCCATCTCTGTATGTAAGATCTCTCATAGGTCTGCAAAGAAATTAACTAGATTAAAAGCATTACACATTCGATTTTCTTACCATGTGCCAAGATATGTTTTCTTGTTTTTTTTTTCCGAGTTGCTTAGTAAGAAAGGCCAACTGTGCCGATATTTTATCGATGTGAATCTCACCTGCCCGGTTGCAACAATTACTGGATCTCTCATAAGTTCAAGAGATATGGGGCAAAGGAAATCTTCAGGAAATACATGAGAATCTGGTTTCTTGTTCTCCTCCACACTTTTGCAGGTTGACCTTTTGACAGTCCTACTACTCGAATCATTCAAGATATTAACCTCTGATGATGTCAATAAAGTCCTCAAACTTTCTTTTTCGTATACAACATCATCCAAATTGTGGCTTTCCAAGTTGCCTTCGATTGGACCTTCCATGTTCACGTCAACTTCATGAGTGATAATGCCAATATTTTCTATATGTAGACTTCTGGTAAGCCAGTTACTTGACTGGAAAGGATCGATATTCTTGTCCAGTGGATAAGACAAGGCCCTGCATAGTAAGTTTGAGTTAAGAGGTCCACCATATCTTTCCGTGGCTCGTCTCAACTGTGCCTTCACTAATTCAACCTGGCAAGTTATTTATGTCAAATTAGCGAACAATTCAAACGCCACATACATATGCTCAAAAGTCAAGACAACCTCAACCTGTTCGTATACTTCTTCCGATATGTCAAAAGCACCATACGGTAAGTTAGCCAGCCCTTTCTCTAATGTCCATGTCACACATTGAAATTGAAAGGAGATTTTCTTCATTGCTCCATCCTTGAACCAAAGGAAAACAGATTTCAGGACAGGCATTAACATTTTATAAAGACAAGGAACTATCAGCTCATACTCGAAACTATTAGATATTAATCAAACAAACAATTGTAGCTCAAAAAGAGATGAGCATATACAAACTTTATGACAGATATCTATAACAAATGATAGCTACGAAGATGATTGATTGTCTTTTGATCTACTGATTGAAGCACACTGGTTTCAAATAACTTTTTTTAAAAAGAAAAGAGAGAGTTCGATGCATAATACATATGCTCCCAAGTCCCAACAACCATTTTATTTTGAAGTATGCACTTCAGACCATGTTTCATTTAAAAAGATACTTATCTCCCAAGGCACAATACATAATAAGCACAGAGACACCTCAAATCAAATCAGTAGAAAAAGATACAATTTAATTATTAATATTCAATTGACTGATTTTAATTTTTGCAAAACTAATTGCATGTGGAGAACCAACAAGTTCAGAACCCATCTAAGGACATCGTTACCACACTGAATGTACTGATAGAACAGTCAACAGTTTCAAACCTTCAGATCAGAACATAGAACGAGCCCGTTTCAATGGGGTGGATCCGCGGTGAATCTAGCAAAACTAGCATCTTCAGTAGAAGTACACAAAAATTTCAAATCAATCAAACTCACGAAACATGAAAAAATCACATCAATTCAGCACATTGACTAAAGAAACAACCCTAAGCAGAAAGGGCAGATTATACACAATTGACTTATGAAATTACCGAAGAAATCGAGGAATTGTCAAAGTTGTTAGCAGCATAAACGAGACTTCTCGCAGCCTGAAGGGCAACGGTCAGATCAGAGAAGCCCAATTCGGCATTCTCTTCAACTTTCTCGTTAGAATCCCCGATTTCTTCAAGAAAATGGGCCAACAGTGATACTCTTCGAGCCAGGTCGGAACAGTCTTTCTTAAAAAACCCGGAAAAACCAGCAGCTGAGATCCGAACGACGTCCCGTACTAGGCGGAGGGGAGTGGTGATGGCTCCGGCATTTGCCGCCGCGGCGTCCCCGTCGGCCATTCTGAGCGGAGAAAAATCGTTGTGGGGTGTTTGCTTTGCTACAATAAGAATGAAACCAACATTGTAGTAGATTGGGGACAACCAAACGTGGGCTTATGAGGTTTGGGTTAAGCAATGAGTTGGCATCTTTTATATATATATTTATATATATATATATATATATATATATATATATATAATCATTATTCTTTGGAAAAATTTGGAATAGGTAATACCTGATCTCACGTCTGGGATTATTTTTTTTTGGAAACATATTTTTAAATTTATAATTTTAATATAAATTATGTTATATATATACTCTTAGCATAAAAAGTAATATTTTTTCATAGATGACCCAAATAAGAGATCCGTCTCACAAAATACGACATGTGAGATCGTATCACACAAATTTTTACCCTAAGTAATTGGGTGTGAACTGTAGATGTGGATTATCCATTTCTCTAAGTGAAAGTAAATGGATTTTTTTTGTTACGGTTCATGATCTGAACTAGTTAACATATGATGCTCGATCAAATATTTTCAACCAATATTCAAATATTATATTTCGATCGATTTTGAGTACCATTTCTATTTTAAGTTATATATGTATCTTTGTCCATGGACAAATAAATCAAGAATTTGTATTTGGCAATTTGTACTTTTCCACTAGATGGGAATATTTTCTACAATAAATCAATCACGAATAGATTTGACTAGGCCAAATCGGAGCTGTCAAATTGTTAGTGAATAAACCAGAGGGATGCTAAAAATAGACCGGTAGAGGGAAATGCATGGAATTTTTATACATTTTGAAAGGATGTAGTTCACTATAACCAAATATTGAGTAATGGCAAATGTATTCTGTCAAAAAAAATTGTATTCACTATCTATGCAATAAAAATTGATAGCTCGAATCGTTACAATATTACGACTCAAATATTTGAATAGTATCGTTATCAATCATTAACAACAATATCATGATCAAATTATAATATTGTAATTGAGTTATACATTCTACATATATAGGTATTCAAAATAAATGGATTATAATGGCGAAAAGAATCACACTAATAAACATGTAATGTGTTTATTGAGACTAGGCCAACTCAAAGAGCATTATGACAGTGGGGAGAGTATGGAAGAATGAAAAACGAACCGATGAGACGATCTCATTGATCAATTTCGTGAGACGAGTCTTCTATTTTGGTTATCTACAAAAAAAATTAAATTTTCAAATAAAAAATATTACTTTTTATTTTAAATATAAGTAAAGTTAACTTATCTAACGAAAAATATATGAAAGTATTTCACAATACACTTATTATTTGAAGAAAGAGATGTGGAGAGAATATTGTGAATTGTTTGCATTGGTTGCTCAGATACCCTTCGTTGTTACATACCATATTTCTATTTCTCAATTTGAAATAAATAAATATTTTTTTAGAAAAAAATATATATATTTGATACGATGTAATCCAAAAGTCAATAGTGGAATTTTAATACCAAAGCTTCGGGACGGTGTAATGGGAATGACACTACCAAAGCGTGTTAATCGACAAAACGAATCAAGAATATGATTAATTGATGGTTTCACGGATTAATTTATTGGGTCGGATATCTTATTTGGATCATCAATGAAAAATATTACATTTTATGTTAAAAGTGTTATTTTTTCTTATGAATATTGCTAGGGTTAACCCGTATCACAGATAAAGATTCTTGAAACCGTCTCACATATAAATATTCGTGAGACCGCCTAAATAGAGACATATTCTATATATACATATATTATAATAGATAATTTTTGTTGTATATGATCATTAGTTATATATGTGATCAAGATAAATATGATAAAATAGTATCGATAAAGGTTTTTATTCAGTTATTTTTCAGGTGATTGAGTTCAATAAAAATTATATATGATTTATATATAAAATTCTTGATGTATCAAACAATGAGATAAAATATTAAAAATTAAAGAATATTTGTTTCTATTTCCAACCAAAATTATTTTTACATAACTCACAGATAAGCACATATTTATTCACTTATAAACAATTTTTTTTTTTTTTACAATTAACAAAAAAGTTAAAACATTAAATGGAGCGACAACGCCCTTCCTTGACATTTTCCAACATATTTTCACATTTCCATCCGTTTCCCATAAACCATTATTATTCTATCTTTTATTATACAATTTTTTTTTTAAATTTTACATGAATTTGAATGCACGTCGCTTTCTTATTTGGAGAGTTTCAATAGTGTTTGATCAATGATCATGTGTTTAATTCTCAAAACTAACATATTTTCAGACGATTCTATCGTCCCATAAAAATATATGCATTCTTGTTAAGATCGAAACTTGGACCTAACTCAACCTCAAAAGCCAGCTCAAGGAGGGAGGATTGTCCAAGCCAATATATACAACTCTCAGTTTATTTATCCACCGATGTGGGACATTACCAGGGCTCTGAAACCATGTTAAGATTGGAACTTAGACCTAACTCAACCTCAAAAGCTAGCTCAAGGAAGAAGATTGTCCAAGCCAATATATGCAAGTCCCAGACTATTTATCCTACCGATGTGGGACAATTAACAATTCTTGATATCATTAACCATTGTTGGTGGTGATTATTAACAGTGAATTAAGTCCAATTAAATGGACACCAAGAATTAAAAAAAAAAACTTTCGTTTTAAAAATTAAATATGATGAGCTGTGGATGATAAATTATTAATTTGTCACATAATTTTGTGTTGCAGGTTGATGTGCCAGCTCTTTTCTACGCAACTAATTTCAATGAATCTGTGGGGCTTTTGGAATTTCTAATAATTGAATCCCATGTGACCACCATAGATGTCTCCAAATTTTTTAATGGAGTAGAAGGTAAAAATATATCATATTATATCATTCTTTTTTCCTTTCGGATAAGATTTTCCAATGTTATTAATTACTTTTGGAAACTATTTAATTACTTCTATATAATTTTTTTTTTAAAAAAAGTTAGATTTATAGATAAGAAAGATAAAATATTGTCGTTTTCTAGTACGAGTCTTGTGAATAATGTTTGTGGAGTGATTCTATCTCAAGGATCTATTTTTTTTTTTTTTTATTTAATTTTTATCTTGATTATAGTAAGAGAACCCATACGAAGAAGGAATGCACCCCCTCGTCCAAGTGTAGCTGAGTTGGTTGGATATGTAAACATTTATCGAGACATCTTGTGTTTGAATCCTAGCGTCTCTGTCTTTTTAGTTGAGTATGTTGCACAAGACTTGTCCAATACAGTTTACTTGATAAACATGATTTGCAGACTATTAGGCTGGTTCGTAGATTCACCTAAAACACATAAAAAATAACCGTGGCGGATTCCCTATTAAAAAAAAAAGGAATGCATAATTTATTTGGTCAAATAGAAGGGTTGTGGTAGGTTTTGTTCTGTGCAAAAACTTGTGTGAGACGGTCTCATAAGTTGTATTTTGTGAGACATATCTTTTATTTGGGTTATCTATGTAAAAAGATTATTTTTTATGCTAAGAGTATTACTTTTTATTGTGAATATCGGTAGGGTTGACATGTCTCACAAGATAACTACTCTTAATTCTGTATGTCACAAAGTAGCTACTTTATGATTAATAGTTGCGAAAGAATTATTATTTTTTTTTTCAAATTAGAATATATACGTTTGGTGTTATTTTTGGGATGTAGAATTTTTACGTGTAATATCAGCTCTCGTACGAAATATATGTTTATGATTTTAATCAAAAATACTTTTTAACTTCCAATTAAGTAATTATTTATTTATCTCGAAAAAAAAAAGTTCAATAAATCATAAAAAAGAATAAAGATCCTCTCGAATGGATCCCAGTGAGATAAAATAACGTGGCCGAGTTTCGAAGATTCAATAGTTGGACTTCACAATAATGTTCAATTGGGCCTAAACCAAATACACAATAGCCCGGCCATTTTATTAATTGGGCCAGCTTAAAAAATCTCAAAAAGTACCCAATACAATTAATTATACACCGATACTCTATACTTACTTACATATTAATGAATTAATAATTATCTTTGATTGTTGGAATTTAATGTGAAACTTATCCGAATTTCATTTCTAATCCCATACCGGTAGATTTATTACTTGACTTTGAAAACAAATCCACCCGGATATATTCTTAATATGTCATTCGAGCTCGACCCGCGCTCGATTTTTGTTTAGTCGAAATCGTTGAAATGATGAATCAAAATAGAAGAGTTGGAATTGGAATGTATAGAAAAATACACAAACCTTAATAAAAATCGTGTTTTCCCAAATATTAAGTCAATTTCTAATAAAATAGCAATATCCGATACTCTTTCGTCAAAACAAATTCGTCAAACAAATAAACGGCCATCTCCATCACTTTTAAGTCGATTTAATGACATGAGTTGAAGGTCATAAATGTTGATCAAACATGGGATTTAAAAATAATTTTGTGACATGAAATGGTAGTTTTTGTTTTTATTATTTGAGGGAAGAATTTGGCACAATTCAGATTCGAATTCGAAACTGTTAAGATTGGAACTTGGACTTAACTCAACCCCAAAAACTAGCTCAAGAGAAGAAGGTTATTTATCCAACCGATGTGGGACAATTAACAGAAACCTCGTCTCAAATGATGAATATATGTATGATACAATGCAAAAGTAACTAATGATCTTTCGTGGGCAAACAAGACAAATAAATCGAATAATACTGTTTTTAAAACGGTATTATACTTGATTCGAGGTGATTTTAATACTTTTTTTCTTCTGTCCATCAATATATTAGAAAGTAAATTGTTTTCAAAGTTGCAAAAATGTTGGTAAAAAAAAAATATGAAAACATTCAAAATAATCATCGCAAAATCATTATCAAATTAAGGGGGACATCCATTTGTGCGGCTTATAATTAATGTTAATTAATTAATATAAATATATGGTTATAGTGTCACGTTTTTACACTCCCCTTTATTTAAAAATATATGGCATATTCTAAATTAATTATATATTTAAGAGTAAATCTCTTGTGAGAAAGTCTCACGAATCTTTATCTGTGAGACGGAATAACTCTACCGATATTCACAATAAAAAGTAATATTCTTAGCATAAAAACTAATGAGTAGGTCTTATGTGAGACCGTCTCACGGATCTTAATCCGTGAGACGGGTCAACCCGACCCATACTCAAAATAAAAAGTAATACTTTTAGCATAAAAAGTCATACTTTTTCATGGATGACCCAAATAAAGATCCGTCTCACAGAATACGATCCGTGAGACCGTCTCATACAAGTTTTTGCCAAAACTAATACTTTTTCATTGATGACCCAAATAAAATATCTGTCTCACAAAACACGATCCGTGAGACCGTCTGACACAAATTTTTTCCAATATTTGAATGGATACCACATGTTGTCATTAGATTGATAGAAATCCATTGATTTTAAGTTTTTGTTTTGGTCAATAATAATTGCAATAAATTTAAAATATATTCAAAGCTAATGGCATTTGAAATATATGTATCACTTCAAATCCAATCCATTCAGCTAAGCATGGATAAGTAAGGTTTACGGTTCGTTCAACCGTCCAAGCCGAACTGAAACCGAAAATTCGGTTTTAACTTTTCAGTTTTTTGGATGTTTGATTTTCGATTTGATTCGATTTTTTCATTTTATTTATTTATTTTATATATTAATAAAACAAGAATAGATAAAAAAAATTGGAAATTCGGTTAAACCGAAAACCGAAAGCATTTCAGATTTTAACCGAACCGTTCAATTCACTCCAGATTTCCGATGAGTTTCGGTTCGGTTTGGTCCATAAGAACACCATTAAACCTAAGCCGACTTAATTTTTTTCTTCTTCCCCCGAGAAAAGTTGAAATCGCGGTCCAAATCAACCATGTCCACATGTGATCCCGGCGGGCAGTGCTCACCCACCAACGACGGTCACTCATGGTCCAAATCAACCATGCTCGCCCACCAGCCATGGCCCCCCCACATTTATGTATTTATAAAGACAACTATTGTTACATTGTACCCACCGCAACCAACCTTCATTTATCCAATCCAATGTGCGGGGTCGCATGGAACTAACGTCAATTACACGACCAAAATAAAGGTTACCAAGTTGAAGTTGCACAACATACAAAAACATATATCATTGTAATAACAAACTTAAGACCAAGTCAAGTCCTAAGACAAAAGCAACACAAAATGAGCAAATCCCTCAACAACCAAAAAAAAGGAACATCAAACTTGATTCACGGTTAACTAACACAGTACCCGAACACTTGAAAAGCAAAATACTTGGAAAAAGTACCCAAATTCCTCGTGATTTACATAATGGAACAGCTACTGGTGTTTTCATCACTGAACATGTGAGCAGAAGAATGATCAGCAGCGTGGTAGTATCGGCCAGGCTCGCTGAAACTGTAGGGAACCGCACCGTAACCATGGTAGAAGCCAGTGCTTTGAGGGATGAATGGAGACCTGTTGTACATCATCTGTGCTTGCTGCTGGTGCAAGGGATTCATGGAAGGATAGCCGCCATTCATGTTCATCATCATGAGTGAAGGATTGTGTCCCGCGCTTAATCCGTTGACCGGGAAACCTCCTGAAGGATTATTCCCCTGGAAGACATTGTTTGGTTGGATCTGTAATCCCCTCCCGTTGTTTCCATGAAAGCCAGCAAGATTCATCATGGTATTTATGTCGTTTACCCTCTTCCCTTGTCCAGTACTGTTCAGTGTTTTCTGATCAATCACACTGGGATTTCCATTCCCCTTCTTCCCAGGATTGTTTGCTTCGGCTTGTTTCTTGAGAAAAGCCAGTTGGCTGAACTTATCCTTGATAACTTGCATTTCCTCGTCTTCTTCTTCATCATCGGAATCAGGAAGACAGCCATCTTCTTGTTGTGTCACAAAGGGGGATTTCTGCTTCTTTTTCAGGGATTCAAGATTTCTAAAAACATTTTGCTGCTGCCCTTGTTTTTTCTTATTAGAATCTTGTTTGATGGAAGATGATTTTTGTTTCTGGTTGTGGTGGTTACCCTTTTGAGACCAGAGCTCAGCATGCTTCCCAACCTTCACTAGTTTCTTGATTAAGACTGCGGAATCCACATTTCCTGAGACCGTAACTTTTTGTAACTCTGCATCTAAGCTTACTTTATAAACTCCTGAGTACAAAAAAAATCCACGATACTATTACAAGAAAGTAAGCATTTTTACACTCATTTTGTAAGTGATTGGAACTGATAATGAAACCTTTAAGAAACACAGGGACAGCCACTCAGGAAAAGAGTGGGAGAAATTACATAAACAAATGAAAAAGTAAAAAAAAAAAAAAGACCTTCGATTTTCTGAAGAAGTTTCTTCACTTTCTGCTTGCACCCATCACAATGTATGTTCACTTTGAGAACGCATGTCTGCATAAAATAATTATTTTTCCCAAAAAAGGGGGAAATTTTACAGAAGAAGCACAAACACAAACTTGGCTTAGTACATATATTAATAACAAAGAAAGAAAAAAAAAAGAGATTTAAATAGAAAAGATCACCTGGATCTTGAGGAGCTTGAAGTCTTCATCTTTAGTCATTTCTTGCAATCTTTCTTCCTCTTTACTTCATCTTTTGGGTCAAACACACAAAACAAGCAGTTGGGGAAGTTCAAAGGCTTTAATTAAATAGAAGCAGAGAAACTTCTTTGGAGGTAGTGTGCTCTTTTCTTTTCTTTTTTCTTATTTTTTTTTAAATGAATCTTCCAAATTAATATAAAAAAATGTGTTCAGAAAAATAAAATCACACACATCAAACAGATAAAAAATTAATAATTGTTTCTTATTATAATTTGAAATATAGCTAGCTTTGAATTTTACTTCTGAAATTATTTTTGAACGAACATGCTTCATTCTGCGAGTAGTTAATTAATTGAGACAGTATATAAATTTATTATGTAATTAATCATCTCAATTTCATTACTATTTTGAAGTTTTAGAGTACTTTAAGATTGTGTGATGGAATTTAAAAACATGCAAATTTGAGAAATACTTCTAAGAAAAGTTTTATGTATTTTTTGATGAAGATGGTAATAAGTATGAGATATTATTTCATGTAATGGTTTGTTTTTGTTATTTTATTTTTAACAATAAATGGATATTTTAAAACACGACCTTTGTAGAAATATTATTATTAACATGTTTGTTTATCTATATGAAAATATTATTGAAAATAATAAATTACGCAAAAACTTGTGTGAGACGGTCTCACGGATCTTATTTGTGAGACATATCTCTTATTTGGATCATCCATGAAAAAATATTACTTTATGCTAAGAGTATTACTTTTTATTGTGAATATCGGTAGGGTTGACCCGTCTCACAAACAAAGATTCGTTAGACTGTCTCACGAGAGACTTACTCAATAAATAAACTTAGATATTAATATTTTCCACTCAAATCAGATATGTCAACGCAACAACTAAGCCAATACATTAAAAATTATTAAAGAAACTGGATCGATTAGTAGGTCAAAATTAACATCAAAATTTTAAATTGAAGACAAAACTCTGTATTAAATTGAGCCATGTTAGCCGGCCCTATTTTTAGTGACAACTTCCATCTTTTTCAAAATTCAAAATCATATCTATTTTCTCAATTATAACTTTTTTTTAAGTTTCAATTTTATTTTATTTTATTTTTGTGTAAAAATCGAGATGTTGAAGGTAAGAATCGAGATGTTGAAGGTAAGAATTGTATTTTTCAAGAGTAGGTCTCATGTGAGACCGTCTCACGGATATCAATCTGTGAGACGGGTCAACCCTACCCATATTCACCACAAAAAGTAGTACTCTTAGCATAAAAAGCAATACTATTTCATGGATTATCCAAATAAAGATCCGTCTCACAAAATTTGACCCGTGAGACCGTCTCACACAAGTTTTTGCCATTTTTCAATGCCTGGCAGTAGTAATAACAAATAACAATTAAAATGAAAATAACATTGTCTTTTCAAAATTTTCAAAAAATGTTAAGTAAAAATTTATAATATTTTTACGGATCTTCTACATTTTAAATAATTTATTTTTTAAATTAAAAAACATAAATTGCAGTTACTTAATATAGATTATATTATAACAATAGAATTCGCAACTGCTAATTTGCAATGTACAAAAGATAAATCTTCCAACTTACTTAATATATATTTTATTATATTCCATTTTATTTTGGTGGTTAACCATATGGATATTGCTGGTTGTTAATTAATAAAAATAGGTCTTATAATAAAATGTAAAACGGTCAATATTTTCTACAACTTGAGAACAAATATTAAAGGTGAAAATTTGGGTTAGACGGTTTCACGGATCGTATTTTGTGATATAAATCTCTTATTTGGGTCGTCCACGAAAAAATATTATTTTTTATGAGACATATATTTTATTTGTGTCATACATGAAAAAATATTACTTTTTATCTTAAGATTATTATTTTTTATTGTGAAT
Source organism: Primulina eburnea (assembly GCF_022965805.1). Lineage (NCBI taxonomy): Eukaryota > Viridiplantae > Streptophyta > Magnoliopsida > Lamiales > Gesneriaceae > Primulina > Primulina eburnea. Next base: position 31,907,848 of record NC_133106.1, on the reverse strand, counting down.
ATCGATAGGGTTGACTCATCTCTTATATAAAGATTCATAAAATTGATCTTATACTAGACTTTCACACACACACACATATATATATATAATTGAAATAGACTTTCACACACACACACACATATATATATATATATATATTTATATTATTGAAATAGACTTTCACACACACACACACATATATATATATATATATATATATATATATATATATATATATATATATATATATATATATATATAATTGAATTGAATGGGGTTCACCGAGGATATGACCCGTGGGAGGGTCTTGTCATTCTGCAAAGTTAAAATGGTGCAATTATTAAGTGCCTGCAATCTCAGCGAATTGCAAAAAAGAAGTAAAGCCCATGAAAAGCCAATACACAATACGCTAAATTCTACAATAACATATACTTTAATTGGTACATATGATAAATTGGTACATATAAAAAGTTCTTGAAATCTTCCAAGTAATTTGAATTTTTTTTCCTCAAAGTATTTAGCTTCAAGTAAAAAGTAAACATTTATGACGTAGCTAAAAGAAACATTGTCGTTGTCTTGAAAAAAACTTGGGTCATTCTTAGACTCAGATGAAAAGATAAAACTTAACTAAGCCAGATTCTAATTTTCTCTCGGGAGTGTAAAACGTGTAAAATTTAGTCAGGGTTCAGGTAACCCAGCCAGGTCCCCTCGTCCGGCCAAGGTCCTCTCGCTTGGACAGGATCTTCTAGCCCGACCAGGGTCCTCGTCGGGACAAGGTCCATCTCGCATGGACATGGTCTTCTAGCCCGACCAAAGTCCTCTCGCCTGGCCAAGGTCCATCTCGCTCGACCAGGATTCATCTAGCTCGACCAAGATACTTTCATCCAACCAGGGTTCAGGTTATCCGACTATTTTGGTCACCATGCATTATTAGTATGACAATCACTGCCCATGACAAGACCAGAACAATATGAGTCGCCATGTCTACTGACAAAAGACATGGCATAGACAGCTGTCAGAGGACAAAGCTTGGGCGCATGTCTAACAGGAACAATGTACAAGCACTATAATCGAGATCACCTTCTCCCCTATAAACACTCAAGTTTGCTCATTTGGGAAAGAGATATTGCATTCTACTGTATTCGATAAATTATCTATCTACTTAGTGAACCTTGTACTGATTTAAGCGTCGGAATGGCCACGCCGAAAATCTTTATGACGTCCCATTGACATTTTCTTGTTGAGTTTACGCAGATTGTCTGACCCAAGTTCATCTTACCCTGTCAAGAGTACTCACAGGCCAGACCACTCGGGGTCATCCCACCAGCCAAGCCAGACCACACGGGTAGACCAGGCCAGACCATCGGAGGTCATCCCACAAAGGCAGGCTAGACCACCCGGGCTCATCTCGTCAGGCCAAGCCAGACTTATCCATCATATAAAAATCTTCCAGGAAAACTACACATCTTTGCACGGTAGATTGTCCACTCAGCTCACCAAATTTACACGACATCATCAATAGTAATACTTCAATGCTAGATGGTTTGATCTCGTTTCCACTCAAACCATTTGATACAAAACCAGAAAGCTTGCATTGAGCTACGTTACAAGTTTAAAGACGGAAAAAGATGATCGGAACAAGAACTTGGAAAAGAGCATCCCTGTCATATTTTTACTTGTACGCATTCTGGGCTTGTAAGGCCGTGAGGCAGCAATATGTATAGTATATCAAGTTGGCAATTGGTGGAGCCTGCTTGTGTGATTGAAGCTCCATGTACATCATGCAACCTTGAAAATTTGTGAAATCTTCACAGAAGGACAAGTGACTTTCGCCTTGGCTATGATAGAAAGAAGAAAGACAAGGCATTAGAACTATTAATCACTCACAACATATTTCAAGCTTTACATACGCATACATTTAATATTTCAAGCTTTACATACGCATACATTTATATTTAGACTTATATTTAGAAACCGACTGTTGCAGGTAATGTAACACCAAACTCATTGATCAGTCCTGGCTTATGTAAAGACCTACATGAGATCTCTTCTACACCCATTTGATTCCGTATCAGTATCGAGAGCACAAGGAGCATGAATTGGTCAATCCTTTGATTGATAGGTACCCTCGTTTTTAGCAAAAAATGGCCCCCCGAATCCATTTCATTTTATGACATCAAGTAGGTCTGAAAAAACAAAGAAGCCCATTCAAGTTGTAATTGATGAGTAGGAGACTGTAATACTTACAAATGTCCCTTCAACTTCTTCAATGAATTTCTCAGGTTAATCGAAATACTTAGCACATTCTTTGTCTATTACCGCCGAAAGAGTTCCCTGACCGGCCTTTTCAAGATTCCTTATTCAAATGGTCAGGGCCAACTTATCTGGATTGCAACCTGAAGCATTCATCAGCTCATATGTATCCATTGCTTTGTTTACCTTTTCTGCTTTGAAATAAGCTAAAATTGTAACGCCCCAGATTCGATGACTGTCCTCACTATTTCAACACGGGTCTTTCCAGCGTGCCATCACTCACACGCACCCTGGGAAACTTCTCAGGAGTCACCCATCCCAAAATTGCCCCAAGTCAAGTACGCTTAACTTCGGAATTCTTATGTGATGAGCTACTGAAAAGAAGATGCACCTTCGTGAGATGAATAGTACCAATCAAATCTTTTTAAGCCATCCTCAATTGTACAGTCCATTACATTGAACAGTCTCGGAATCCCTCTCATTCCGGTGTGGATCGGTTCATTCATGTTCCCTCTACCTAAAAATCTGTCAGGAGCCGCTCATTGTCCGTGCAACCTCATGGCACCGACGATTACCCCCCACCTTCTTCGGCCCCGGGCCTCACAAAAATCATCTCAGTGAAGGTCCTCGTGTCAGGTTCTAAGCCTTCACTCCCCAGCTCCACAAAGAGTCGTTCAGTCCAGTCATCTCAATCATTTTGTTCTTACTAAGATTCACCGGTTAGAATACAATATTAAGATTGATCAAGACAAAATATTAAATTATTCTAAAAAAAAAGGCAAAATATTAAATCAAATCCCAAAACCTGGAGGCAAAATATTAAATCAAATCCCAAAACCTGGAGAAACACTTGACATCACACGTCCTAATACAGAACTATTAACCTTTTTGAATCATCAACTATGGAATATCACAAATGATACAGTACAATAACAGAGAAAGTTGGTTACTCATCCAATGATCGTGAAAGGATCACATGTGATTTTCATGCATTGGGTCAAATTAAAAATGACGTGGCTTCCCTCGTAGCCATCAGATCAAATGTTAAGTGATAGAACGAACTGTAAACAAGGACACAAATGCTTTTATAAGACAAATCAAACAGCTAATATCAACAAATCTCTACAGGGCTTGATCGTGAAATCAAAAGTTACATGTTAGCGCGGATACATTGGTGGTAATGTTCCAAGGAAAAAATATAGAATGGCCGACCAAAAACAATCATTTTCAAGATAGAGAGCAAGTGAATTAACATTTTTATTAACAAAAGAGACCATCAAGAATTCAAGAGAAGCAGAAAAACTTTAAATTGATGAACAATACCTTGAGGGCTAAATATAATTCATGTTGCCTCTGCAATTCAGCCAATGTATCCAACAAATCATCTTTCAAAAGCCTGCTGACTTTAGTATGAAAACACGATCCAATTTAGAAGAGTTCTGGGCCAATTTTAAGGACTGAACTGCTTGAATGGCCTCGGTGGAGAGCGCCCGTTTCCTCCACAGGGGTTTCCGTGGCCCATTCCTTATACCGCAGGCGATTCTCTTCCTGTTTCTTGCGTGAATAAAGGTGGAAACTTGGGTCTTTTCCCAAAAAGCCAATTGAGAGAACTCGAAGCTGATCATATGAGCCTAACAGAAAACTCCTTAACAAGAAAAAGCACCCTCTGTTTGAGCAACCCGGGGTGGGTTACATAGAATTTGGTATCAGAAATAAGCGACATAATTTTCAGCCTGAACCCAATACTCATTCAATCGAGCCATGTAATAGCAGAAATTGAAAATATTTTTCAGGCAAATCGAATTTTGAATTAAACGGATAGCTGAAGAACAATATCAAGCCTAGGAAACGAAGTTGAAGTTTGTGGGTTAAAAATGTGTTTTTTACAAAAAAAAAAAATTTGCAGTGTTTGGTTACAAAAAGCATTTAAAAACACTTAAATGTGTCTTTTTAAAGCTGATTTTTACTCTAATTTTTTAAAAAATTAAAACAAAATCATTTTTAACGTTTATCAAAATTGTTTCTATTTCTTTAATAATAAAAAAACTTAAAAAAAAAACAGAACTTGTTTAAGTGATTTATTTAAACTATAAATTTTGTATCCAAACTCTATCGAATTGTAAATACTAGGAGCTGAAAAAGATGAAGATGAAAATTTTCTTCTTTTTTTCGAAGAAAAAGTTCGGATTTGGATTCTCTGTTGTGACTGAAAACACAACACCGGTACTGTACTCTTTTTACACGAGATGATCAACTGATTATCTCGTTTCGTCTGACAATTTTTAAATTTATCTGATATTATATGAGGTCTATCAGATGATCAAAAAATGCACAATATCTTTCAACTATAGAGAACCCAACTCCAAAAAGTTCAAGTTTTAATAGATATCACATAGCAGTATCTGTATAGTTCAATTTTTTTAGGTTATTTGGTAATAAATAATCAAGGGATTTTAATTCAAAAAGTCACGTTGATTTTGAAGGTCAACCACATAGATACTGTTGAAAATTATAGATTCAACAATTATACTTTAACATATTTATTTTACTTTTTTAAACGATTTAACATGAGTTCTTGGAACGTATACGTACGATCATAATTTTTATAAAGAAGTTTTTATCGAACGATCACAATTCTACGTCCACTTTTTTTATTAATCATGCTGTGAGATATTCACGTACTGCTTTCATCGATCATCACACTTATTAGTTACTCTAAGGATCTTTCTAGCGAGATGGTTCCTTTTATTCTACTTGGATGGATCATATCAATCCTCAAATTACACCGTCTTAGCGAAGATTATCACAAGTATTTTCGTCAAATATTTCACTGCTTCATTAATTATTCGAAGATAGTGTTTGCAAATACTTAAAAATTTATGATAACTTTTTTGAAACATTTGCAAACAGTACAGCTTAAAAGTCCGTCGTCTCCACCCCGATGTCCTTTGTTAAACGCAGTATTTTCATTTCTACTACTCTGGGAATCTGCTAAACGCCACCACTTTTTATCTTTCCATGATGCAAACAAGTTGTAAAGGTCAGTTGATAGCAAACACAAGCTGCCAAACACATCAAATAAAATTATACATATTACACGTATATGTATATGTGTGTGTCACATAATGGAGCAGGCATCGACATTTTCGTCACTGAAAAGGGTAGAATACTTCTCTTCGTGGGCATTCGGGCTGGGAAAAGCTTGAACCACGTTTCTCACATAGCCAGGGGGGGCCTTCTTGTCGTAGGCTCCAGGGGCGTAAGGGTAATATGCCAGATCGTATTTCACGTATGGCCACATCTCTGCCGCCTTCCCGGTGCTCCTCACTTTGCTCAACACCTTCTTCGGATCCACGTGCCCGTTCACTGTCACTTTACTTTCTTTCCTATTTACATCCACTGCTCTTGCACCTGCAGATATATAACACAAACAAATTTAGTCGCCCTTGCTCGTACAGCGATCGATGTTTAAAATATGTACCAAATATGCTGATGGATCGATTGGTTAATTGTGAGTCGGGAGTATAATTCCACATTAAAGACTTCGAAATTTTCTGAGGGAATATGTAATATAAAATGCAAAGATTTATGAGATATATAATCTGTATTTATGGAAGATAATTTATTTATTATTTATTTATAATCAATGTTCTTTTGTTTGATATTTTAGAAACTTTCTAAAATATTTAAATGCAAAAAAAATAACTATGAACGCGTGGAAGTTGACAGATAACATATTCTTATAGATTTTAATTTAATATATCCTATCAAAAGAAAAAAAAAGGTGGGGGGGACATATAATTTTCAAATATTGAACGATAAAAACCCATGCCATAAATATCATTTAATACCGAACTATAAATTAAAAGTTTTCGATTAAAAATTTTCAATTGTAATGCCATATTTATTAATGAACTTATGAAATAAAATGTTTTACAGTCTAATATTATATTGTGTGTGTGTGTGTTCTGGGAAGCTAGGTCTTGCTAACCTTTCATGGAGGAAACTGCATTTCTGACCCGCCTTTCGCATCCTTCACAGTCCATCTTCACCTTTATTTCGACCTTCTGCATAATCCCAAAGTTAAACATTTACAAACTCGATTAATCAACTCATAACATCAGAAAGACAGTATATATATCCATACATTTTCTATTATATATATATAAACACACTGCTACAAAATTATTTGACTAAGGCCCATGATTTATGAACATGTATATATATAGAATTAACTCTGAAAGAAGAATTGAAGTACTGTTGTATGTTGGTGGAATTAGCATGAATATATATGTATTGTATACACACGCGCGCGCGCACATATACATATATATAGATTTACCCTCAATGGCTTGCGTTTGCTTTTTCTCATGCTTGTAACTTCAAACACATCCGAGATATGATCGAGAAAACCCATTCTTTTCTGTGTATTTTGTTGGGTTTTCTTCTGTATTTGGTCGTGTTTTTTGGTGGTCTGAAGGTGTTGGGACTTGGGGGGGAGGGAAGGTATGTATGTGAATGCGAGGAGATTTGTTTTGGTTCTTTGTTGTGTAACGCTCTATTTATAGACGCACACACGTTCACCTTTTTAATGTGATTATTTATTTATTTATTTATTTCATTCCGTATATTTCTTTTCTTTTTTTCTTTTTACTCTCTAAAATTATTAATTACTACCCCTTCTGATGTTAATATGAAGTTTTCCATCGTTCACATATCTGTCCGAGTTGGTAGGATACGTGAGTATTTGGACAATGATCATGAGTTCGATTCCTCTCACCAACACATTCTCAGACGAGTCTATCATACATGACAGCTTGTACGATGCGGTTTGACTGGATAGCGTGATTGTATATTATTGTCTAATTTCATCATGTAGTATGCATCATGTGAGTACCGTTGAGATGACGTTCACCTATTGGATTTACAATTTCATCACATCTAATAGGTGGATGTCGCATCAACGTGAGTTGCCCACAGTGAGTCGATCTGATCTATACAAGAAGCTAAAAAAATAAATACTTTTGGCATAAAAAATAATATTTTTTCACGAGTCAAGTCGAGTAGAAAATCTGTATCTCAAAATTGATCGGTTAAATGTTTCATAGGAGCTTTCTTGTATATATTATACGTGTATGTGTGTATTCAGACACCTAATTATTTATTTCACCGATTCCAAAATTAATAAATGAAATACTTTACTTGCCGTCTAATTAATGACTTTTAAAATAAGATCGTTAATTAATCTTTTGTTTATTCAAATTTTAATTAATAGTATATTCAATAATTTGAATTAATTTATGGTAAGTTGCATGCTTACGTACAGCTTCGTCACCATAATAGCTCCTTATAATGTAAGCAGATTATTATTTTACTGTGTACGTTATACTTTCTCGCTTTTTTCTTTTCTTTTTTTGATCATTCATACTTAAATAATATTTTAAATTAAGCCAAATAATAGTTTAAAAAGTTTAATAGGTCTTGTTGCCACAGATTCCACGTCGAGTAGACCTATTTTTATTTGAATTAATCACGATAATTTATATATATCTTGACATGATCAAAAGTAAGTAAGAATTTTTGTGGCCAAGTAATTTGAAAATTTCAAAAATATGGAAATGTGAAACCATTTGGTTCTATTATTTGTGTAAGGAATAATTGTTGCAATTGCTAATACATTTCTGGCCGACAATTTCTAACTATCAAATCATTATTTTTAATTGATTGAGACTTCCCTATGAATCAATTTATAATATTTTAAAATATATATTGACCACCTAAATATTCTAAAACAAACACACAAATTATATATATATATATATATATATATATATATATATATATATATATATATATATATATATATATATATGAAAAACTATGCTTTTGGTTTTATATATTTTGCGCGATTTTAGTTATTTATATCATCAAATTCCAGTTTTAGTTATATATATTCCAATTTTTGATAATTTAGTTTTTTCATCGAAAATATTGATATGAGTCTACACACGCATATTGATGTCATGTCAATGTCAAATCAGAAAAAAATCAAAATTGAAAAAAAATACCGCATTGAGACTAAAATTTAATAACATATCGAATAACCAACAAAAAGGCTCCGAACAAAAAAAAGAAAGAATGTATATTGTGTTGTGTGTTGGGTTGCTAAAAATATAAAGTTGTCAATTTTTTTTTCGTAAAATACAATTATTGTTAAAAATAAATTACACAAAACTTTCATATTAAAGGTTCAAATTACAAAACAGAAGTTGGATCCTCGAGTCGTCATTATTTTCGAAGTTTCTCCATAAAAAAAAAAAAAAATACTTGCCACGATTTCATGATAATTTACAAATTACAAGTAATGAAATGTTATTCTCAAAATATCTGCAAATGAAATTTTCAATTTAATAATATGTACAAGCATGCAATAAAATATTATTAATGTATTATACTTGATCAAATTCCGAAATCATACACGTAACGTGTTTAATTAAATATAATAAAGCAATTAATTAAATCTTATAATGTTTTGGACAGCAAGACAAAATACAAATGGCAGATAAATAATCCTTTTTTTCCCACCCGTGGATTTTAACCTTACACGTTGTACCGTGAGGTACACTTCACCATTTGAAAATTTTAAATAATATATAATGATTGAGCATTAAAATAATAATCAACACTATATATACATCGACCAGACACATGTAACTAAACAGTAAAGATAAGTATAAAAATAACAGTAATGATTAAAAAAAACATATAAATGAAAACTATTTTGATAAAACAATAATGATTGAAATGTAAAATGAGTACTCTATCTTAATATGTGAAGAGTTCGAAAGGTTTTGTGTGGTCATGCAGGGTTTGACGATTCGAATATCAATTTAGTTCCTCTATAATTTGTCAAATTTCATTTTAGTTCATTGATAATGATAAAAAAAAATTGTACACACATGCATCACATGTGCAGAATATCCAATAATAACGAAAATTGAGCTGCTTATTGAGTTAAAATAATTAAAATGAGTTATTGAATATCAAATATATGTGTGTGTGTGTGTGTTTGATCTCATGTGCACACACTGTGAGAATCTATGTGTAACGATTGAGATGCGTCTATTTATTAGATTTACAGTTTCATAATATCGAATAGATGCACTCAACTTCAGCGATATTCACATAGATGCTCACAAGAAGTGTCCAGATAAAATTAATTCTATGTATGATTTTGTTGTTTTACCTTATTATGAAGCGTGGGTACGTCGAGCACACACATATAATAACACGTTGATCAAAATATATAAAAATTAATCTTATATAATAATCATATATTCTAGTTTGACATATAAATTGCCATGTGGCATGGCAGGCAACAATAATATAGGGTGACTGGACACGACAAAAATATGGTCTGCGCAGGGTGTCGGATATGTTTGAGACTCGAAAACATATATTTCTAATTTAAGGTAAAATAATTGAAGAAATTCATTATTTAATTAAATATCTCTTATTTTTAATATATTTTGATTGATTGGCAGTTTAGATTTCAAAATGGTTTTTATACATTTTAATTTATTGCCATTTTTGTTTAATAGATTGATGCGATCAAAGAAATTAGCCGAACCCAAGCCCAACCCTTCCTTCTTGAACCCGAGCCCCAAGCTCCCCAAAACAGCATGATGGTACCAGCTTGTTTTATTCACGTTGCGTAGCATATTGGAGTGTTCTAGGACTCCCTAAATTCGTGTCAAACCATCTCTTATCACTTCCTAATCATGGCAGCCCCTTAGATACATGACATTCATGGTTTTTGGATCAAAATATATGTTTTTAAAATCAAATAATATGCATATCCGAAAATCTTCAAAATTGCAACTTGTTTTCATGCAATTTCAAACATAAATACATAATATAGTGTGACGATGAGTAAAAGAAAGAGTATGGCGTGTCTTTGCGTTTTTAACGCCTGATTGTACGTTTGAACGACGGCTTGAAGAACCACTGAAAACCTTGAAGAAGTTTGGTGCTTTTTCGCTTGATTTTATGTGTGTGTGACGTCTGTTTGCTTGTGAAGAAAAGAGTTTGAAGTGTCTAGAGGAAGTGGGCGTGAATGGTATGGTTGTGGGGAAGGGTTTTGTATATTATATATTACTCATATTTATGCAAAGTTTTGTTATTATGTGTTTAATTAAAATATTGTTATTATGTGTTTTGAATTTTTATTTAATTATTTTGTTTAAAAATAATGTTGTATAGTAAAAAAAAATCATATCAAGTTTGTTGGAATTCAAGTTTATAGTTTTTGGATCGGGTTTGAAAATTTCTTTTAATATAATTCCTTCAATCAGATACACCCAAATTGACACTTTAAGTTCTTATGCACTTTTGAGTGTTCTTTTTTTTTCATGAGCTTATTGAAAATTGAGCGTCAGAGAGATCACGTTGAAAAACTTTTCTGACACTCTTTAACGTGTTTGTTGAGCGTGTACAGGAGCTCGGCACCAGACTTCGGTCACCTCAGACGAATGACAGTTCGGCTCAGTTCTACAGACATCATCAAAAGTTACATAAACTTTTAATATTTTTTAAGTTTTTTAGACTTTTGAAATAGGTCTAATTCAATTAGCCCCGGAAGTTGCTATTGATATCCCGATGTCGTGAAAACCTTATTTATTTAATTCTGCAAATAAAAATATATCATGACAAACGATTGGTTGTATACAACACTTCAGGTCGAGAAACAACCTACAAACTCACTATTTTATCTGAAATTTTATTCGTTAAAACCTTACAATAATATCATGTCAAACATTATTCACATTGCAAGCTCTAAAATCCCAAGAAAATTCAATTTGGCTTTCTAGTTCCACAGAAAAATAATTCGACAATCGCCCACGAGAGTTTGTGAGTAGACTTACATCTGAAGAGCAAAACTATTGTCTAGTTGCAAGTCAAGGCAATATTATCAATGACTCAGTCGATACGGATCAAGTCAGATATGGCAACAAAAAAAGTGAGATTTCTCATTCGTTCCATCTATATCAAACCTCAATATACAGTTCAAAATTAATTAAGAGATCTAAATGGCAGCATTTTCGAAGTAAAGCTTCCTATCCTCAAAGCTTTAGCTCCATCTTCTCCTATCCTCATCCTCATCAACTGGAGTATACCATGAAGGTCGATTCTTCAAGTTGCTCAACCGATAATTCAGTAGAACTTCTTCATTCGAAATTGTCCTTGTCGCCACAAGAACGAGACATTTGAGAATAGGAATATTCGATGTGATGTTTGATTTCAAGGATTTGAACCAAAAGGTGCCAAATTTCTTCATTCTCACTTCACCTCCATTTCCAAATGACATATTTGGTATGTAGGTCCTCATGTTCTTCTCAGTTAGCGGAAAATCATAGGAGCAAACCATAGCATTGGGGCTCATATCCTTGGCCGGATGGTTGGCAAAATGAGCAAAGGCTAGAGGATTTCTCCTCTCCAAAACTTCTCCTTTACCCACTACTCGAGTCCCATCTAGAGGTTTATTGAGAAGTTTCCACAGTCGATCTGAACCAGTCACACCACCTTCAGTATCTAATCTAGGTTCTGAAGCGTTTGTGTTATCCCATATCTCACGAGTTTCACCACCAGCACCCCAAGGCTGAGCATTAATGACAGTTCCGTCATACCTCGTGATCAAATATGGGTTTCGTAAATCAACTCTAGGATATCCAGGAATATAACGGTAATATGCAGGTGAGTATGCCACGCCAGGGTAAAAGGCAATTACGGCACCTACATCAGCTTCACCATCCACGAATAAACCTTGGCCGGCATCCTTATGTTGAATTTGAGATGGCTTGACTGCAAGAGTGTATCCAATGAGATCCTTGAGGTTTGTTGACACTTCATGCAGCCTTAACGGCTTTGTTGCAGCAACAGCTGTGTTGAAAATAATTTAGAAGGATAATCAAGAAACTGTGTGCAAAAGCAGAAAGGAACATATGGACAAGCCGACAAGTACTACACCCATGTAAATAATCTTAAAAGGTTGTTACAAGTTGCTTAATTTGGCATCGCCGTATATGCATACCACGAACAGAAGGCCATTTTAAAACAATAAAATTCCATATCTCAAATCATGTCACATGAATTGTTGTACAATAAATTGTTTTTATCGCCTAGAACCAAACTTTATGTATGGCTAGGTTAATGAGTGTTACAGTGTGGGCATGCATATCCATGATCATCATTGAGCCAAACACATGAAATTATACTTGATCGCACATGAAAAAAAAGGGTCCATAGTGGTCACTAGATCTACCATGATGGTCAGGTAGCAAGATTTCAACCCAGTCTTATTATGAAGTTTCTCTAAAGACATGCTAAAATGGATAAAGTTGTATCACTATCACGGCATTCTTCTGTTGATTTCTCTGCTTCCTTCCATTGTAGCTGATCGGTTTTTTTTCTCATGACAAAGATAGAGAGATCCAATCTCTCTAAAGTAGATTTGTGTTGGCTAAGGTAGATTTCACTGGCATTATGAGCAGAAAAGCATTATATAATTAACGAAAGAGTGAATAAATCAGACCTTTGAGATTTGTGGATGACTAATCATCATTTCTATCTTCTTTGCATGTTATCAAGGGTATTATTTAGCACTTTGCAATCAAAGGATGTAAAACCAGAATTTCTTTGTGAGACAGAACAAATAACTCCCATTTTACTATCTGCTATATATCTTCGAAAGGGTCCAACAACTCCATGAACACATCATGCATATATTATGGAACAATAATATCACCTAGAAAGTACCTAACACATGACAGGGGAAGAGGCAGACTCACCAACTGGACAAGCGAGATGCCGCACAATTCATTTTCAGCTAGCTAAATTTAACTATAAATGAGATAAAGCACTAATGTTACTTACAAGGATAATTAGGTAATGGAGGGCTACTACCGACAGCAAATCTAAGACCACTGTGCCGAGGAGCAGTACTTCTTCCTGAAGCTAGTAAGTTAAGTGTGTCATCAGCCAGTTTTGAATCAGGAAGAAGAATGTCATCCATACATTTGCAAAAAGTACTGACTTGTTCATGAATATTTTCTTGAACTTGTTTCTCTTGTTCAGAATGTGACACCTTGCTGGCCATGTCAATTATTTCGTCGGCATCTGCTTCACTGGCATTCTTTCCTAAACGATTATAGCTAAGTATAGAGTATTTTACATAAGAAAATGGACCAAACTGTCACAACGAATTAAGTTAAATAAAATGTGAAATATGCTATGTTATAAACTAAGGATGAGATACATGTTATCTAATAGAAGAATTGAATTGTAGGATATTTGCAACACCATTACCATTCTAATGGGACAAAAAAGATAGCTGGATTTACATAGGAACCAGTTATGATTGCACTCATGATTCAAATATATTGATTGAACGAAAAAGGCAAAGACTTTGGCAGATCTATGCATATTAATGATCGATGACTGGAAAAGACCACCACAAGCGAGTCATTACTGTCTAGACAAGGTTTAAGCCATTAACAAAACTTAGCAACAAGGTTATCATAAAGAACCACTTTTTGATTTAGAGAGGTAAAAAAGAATGAGTCCATATAAAAGCTCTCTGATTTCTTGCCTCAAATGTAGTAGGGGAAAAAAGAGTCCTCAAATTGCCTCATATTGATATCATTCAGTTATTGAGCAGATTTTATCTGTGTTCAAGAGTGAACCTACCTTGTTATCCTGTTTTGACCATTTTTTGCTGTTTCATTCGTCCTTTTGTCCATGGTTCTTCAACGGTTTAACATAAAATTAAGTCCAGCATTTTTAAAAGCAAGACATCATTGTCGTTTCACCGTAGAGCGCCATTTCGTGGGCGTGATCTTATGTAAGTTCACACCTTTCACTTACTTTTTTTAAAAAACAAATACTAATAATTTTTGGAGTCACGTGGGCGTGACTCTTCAATAATTTTTTTTTAAAAATGCTATGGTCCCTCCTCATTTTACGAGGTGGGACAGTTTCAAAGCAACACCCTAACAAAGGGCGTGACTTTGACCACCTTTAACTATCATTCCCTGATGCAAGGCCTATTAATTAATTTTGTCTGCGTGATTTTCACAACTTGGCAATCGCGAAAAGCATCCCTGACTGAGAAGTCCTTGACTGCTGCTATCAAATGTTTTTTATCTTTAAAAGTTGTGTTCATGCAAAGTCCACCTCTATTCGCATTGCAATAACTCAAATTCGATACAAATGGAATGCCAACAGAATCAGAACACTGATCTTCATATAATGTACTAAAGATCATCGAAAAAAGCAAGTGCGATTTTTCTACAAGCATTTAACGTTGATTTTGTAAATGTGGAGACAACATCTCTGATCCAACACTTAATAGCTGCCAAAATACTTTTGTAAAAAGGATTTAATTATCACGCTTTGCATCAGGGCAGCATATCTAAAGGTCCTCGAGCTCGTGTATTTTTTCAACAACAGAAAAAATTTAAGTCACGCCATTATGAAGGGTGTGACTCCACTGTAAAATGGCAATGCTTTTGTACTTGCCCTATTTAAAATTTGGATTTATTTTTACACTAAACGGCGAAAAAAAAAACTTCTCTCATTGTCAATCCATTGTGAATTGGTGATCAACAGATCACGATATCCCAGATTCAATGAACATTGTTGTCAGCACATTGTTTCAATCCGAATTTAGTTAGATCCACTTTCTCAATCTCACCATAACGTATTTATTTCATGCTCCAATGTAATATTATACTAATAACACAAAAATAATAAGCGACTTCGAAACTCCGTTAAAGTAAATGGTTGCTGGAAGACAACTTTCACCACAAAATCTAAATTCAGATACTTTAACAGTATGCTTGCTGCAAATGCAAAACACTCGTCCTACCATCAAAACACGAATACCGAACAAAATCGATAAATTAGCATAACAAATATGAAGCCATGAACTTAAAAATGACAAGTAAAAAAAATTTGAAACGACAGTTACCAAGTATGGAGAAAAAGGCGATTGATATCAGCTTCAAACTGAAGCTGCCGTCCATTCTTAGCTAATGTTGGACTTCTCGCGAGCACCTTCACTGCCTATTAAAGCAATACATAGGATTATTCTGCATGTTGATTAAATTAAAGTTCTAAACCCAAAATTGGGGTTAAAATGAAGCATCAGCTTTAGATCACCGCTTGAAATTTCTGGAAGAGAGACGCCATTGGAAGGGAGAAATCAGGGTCGTGGGTTCAAATTGGAGACCGTAATTTGAGAATACACAAGGGGTGTGGCCGTGCAAATACTTCAAATGTAATTTTAAATATTAATCGATTTGATTATCTCACATAAATAGATATATGAAATGTATCACAGAAAATCTATTAACAAAATATTACATTCAAAATTGATTCACTTTTGCAACATTTTTTTTATTTTAATAGGCTTTCTAACTAAGGAATTATTACTTTTTAAAATTTTTATTTTACATAGATTAGATTATTGTTGTCCTCCTCCCAAAATTAATTGTATTGGGAACAAATGAAATTTTTAATATTGTGTATACCTCTAAAATTGTATTAACTTACAAGGTTAGCTTAAGAATTTCATATTTTATTTACTGTTTTTGAAATGATTTAGTATTTTAAATATGGTATACCTATAAAATAAGATTTGCAAAAACTTATTATAAATCATTTTCAACTTCTGTGTATAATTTACAGACATTTTATTTACTAAAAACTTGAAAATACTTAAAATAAGTTCTTACAAACACAAAATTAGTATGGTTTATAATAACTTTCGCAGGTTGTTAACAAGAAAATTGCACTTTTCTGTGTGTGTTTTCATAATATGTCTAGATTTTATCCCACATTGTAGGATTAGATCAAATTGGAGCCGATAGTAAAAAAATTATTTAAGAAAATCAGAAAAAGGAATCTTTAAAAGGGAAAAAGAGAGACAACCATGTCTCATGGTTATGCGCTTCATTCTTGAACACTGCTATTGAGAAAAGTTGCCAAAAAAGTTAACCAAACAATGGAGAATCTCTTAATTTCTTGATTTTACCATCCAATACAATGACAATATCTGTGTTACCCTCATCAAGCAAACCCCGTTTCAATCGTTTGAACAAAAACTCTGGAGGCCTAATACCCATGTCTAACATTTCTTGAAGGTATTCACACGCCTCGCCCACCCTTTTTTGGTCGCACAAACCATTAATCAAAGCCAAAAACATATGCATCCCCGGAATCACCCCACAAGACCTCATCTGATCCCAAATTTTCAATGCCATATCCATTTGCCCCCCGTTGCAAAACATCCTGACCATGATCTCGTACGTACTTAAATTCGGTTCAACTCCCAACTCATCTCTCATTCTCTCAAAAGTGCTACATGCCTCACTCGTTCTACCGGCCTTTACAAGATGATGTAAGATAATATCATATGTTCGTGGATTCGGTCCAATCCCACTTTTTTTCATCTCATCAACTATCGCATAAGCATCGTGAATCCGCATTGACCAACAATAAGCACCAACCATCGCATTATAAGTAGGGGCTTCCATAACACAATCACTTTTGTACAAGTTGAAAAACTCGATAGCTTCGTCCAATCTCTTCTCCACCCCCAAACCATTGATCAAAGTACAATATATATGAGGTGTTGACTTTAAATTTTTGCCACTCATTTCGTAAAATAAGGCAACTGCTTTATCGTGGCGTTTAGCTTTAAAATGGGCATTCATCAAGATTCCATATGTCACAACATCAGGCTCGAATCCTTCCCCTTGCATCTCAAGATAAACCTCATTAAGCCTTAGAAAATTACATCTCTCACCCCACCCTTCCAACAACACAGCATACGACTTAATATCCGGCACAAACTTCCGATTTTTCCATGTATCAAACAATTCTTGAGCCTTCTCCACATGCCTAGATTTGCTCAAAGTATCAAGCAACCTATTATAGTCTAGCAAATCAGGCTTCAATCCATACCTCTTCTCCATTCTCTCAAATGCCTCTATAGCCTCATTCACCCTTCTCGCCCTAGCGAGCCTCCTTGAAACAAGAGCAAAAGTCTCTTTTGATAAAAATCCATTATTTTTCATCTCATCCACCAAAATCCACACCACTGTGAACTGCTTGATTCTCCCTAACGATTCAATGAGAGCATTGTAGCACTCTAGCGTGTGCTGGAAACTTCTCTGCTTCTCAGCCCACCGGAAAAATGATAGCGCCATAGTTCCGGAATTGTTGAGTTTATTCAACACTTGTAGCACTAGACTTGGCGACAAATCACTAAAATTAGCATCGTCCAGAGAAGATCCAATATTTGTAAAATTACCCATCTCCGATACGATTTTACATATTCTTTCAGCTTCTCGGTTGATTTTGTTATCTGGGTTTGGCGTGCTGCTGGCATTTCTCAAAGGAGAATGATAAAGATTTGATCTTTCAATGGGGCGATAGATATCGGCTTCAAACTGCAGATGTCGTCCATTCATAGCAAACGTCGGACTTCTCTCAAGCACCTTCACTGCCTAATTAAGCAATACATATAAACATTCGGAATGCTGATTATAACAGCATCTCTAAATCAAGATTAGGGTTATACTGAAGCAGCAGCGAGAAATTACCTCTTGAAATTTCTGAAAGAGGGATGCCATAGTAAGAGAATGGATGCAGATTCAGCTTCTCAGTTGATTTTGGTATCTGGTACGGTCGTCTAGTTTTTTTCTTTAAACTATAACTTAAAGATAATCTCTCATATTTTTCTTCATCAAAACTTTAACAAAACCACCCTAAATTTTATTTTTTTAAAAAAAAATAACATAGAAATTTCAAGTATCTACTGTCGAAAATTATAAGACAACCCATTATATCTAAAAAAAATTATTTTAGATATATAATAATTTATCAATTATTAATTTATTGAGATTTTATTATATTAGCAGTTGATGTCCATATATAATCCTCATCCAGTAAATTGTGTTATTTATTCACAAAATTGTTTCAGTTCCATCAACACATAATCCGGAACTGCTTTAATCCAGTTTGGTAGCATCTTTAATCACAATGTTCTGCATTAATAAGGGGAAAAAAAAGATTCAATTTAAATGCCTCGGTCAACGTTTGATATCAAGGCACAACAAATATGGATTAATTTGACTAAAGAAATCTCTGACTTGGTCATTCATCCAAATTGAAAAAACTCGGGATTTTTATTTTAAAAAACATTAATTATTTTTTTTAATAAACTTTATAAAATCCAGTTTGATTTTTGTTTGAAGAATATTCCCTGTTGATCTAGTGATGGACTCGAATCTAAAATTATTGGCTTGTTGAAATGCCGGAAAGTCTGCATCAAACCACCACGGTTCTGTGAATGAATAGAAAGAGACCGAAATATACTGATGGAGTAAATCCAGTTGGCCAAACGTTAATGGTTCAACACCGAGCAAAATCATCGTGGAACCTAGATCAAAGCATCTATCAGACAAAAATTGTTCGAAGTTTACAACAATGTGGCTTACGGATACATTTGCTCTCTATGTGGAGAACCTCCAACCGGTCCCGTACCCTTGTAAGCGTGCAAATGAATCCTCGGAAACTATTAAATATTGCCCATACGACAAGAAAATGACAATGTGGTAGGATTCTCAAGTGTAAAGATGACCGAGGGACTCTCCGATACTTCTACTCCAAGAATCTTGAATAACTTCGTCTCCAGACGTAGAACTCCAGGGAACGATATTTAACAATCAAGAAACTCGAATGAGAAGAATCCCCCGAAAGAATAGCGTGCGATGATTTTCAATGCGAACGGTAAAACTTTTCGAACGTCACGTGTTCTCTCCACATATCAAGTATCAGGTGCAGGTATCTAACTCTGAGTTCCAATCACTGATAAGTTTTTTTATGGACTCATCAAAAATCTTGACCCGGGGTCCCGGCTTCACAACATTCACATTACCCCATTGTGAACATGGATCCATCAACAAGCTTTGTCTGCCTTTGCACCAAGCACCGGGCGTCGCTCTGTTACGGCCACGCATGAGGATCTTTCTATCAATCATGTCTAGCACTGGCTGATCTTTTTCAAACTGTCTTGCAAAAGCAGCCCCACTTTTAGCCATTTCATCATAATCCGAAGTGTTGAGGTAATGGGGTTCCATTTTAGGAGGATCATCCCAAACAAAATACCTCAAGTCGGAATTCACGGTCGTGTTTTTGAACTGGGGTGAATTGCAGACAACCGAGTGGAAATAGACCTCTTGGGACAAGACAACATTATTAACATACATTAGAATGGTTCGTGGAAGATTATCCCAACCGCAAACACAAAATTCGAGGAAGGATCGACTCAAGACAACCCATGGAGAACCTGGAAAGTATAAAAAATGGTTTGATGCGAGCAATTGACCAGATAGATTCGGTTGATGTTAGAAACCTGACCGTGACCGAAGTATACATACACTTACCCGTGAAAACTTTGAAAGCCTCAGGCATTGGCCGCTTTTCAGTTGCGTGAAAAATTTTAGTCCTTCTGGCCAAGTAAATTCCTGGGTCAACTACAATTGGTTCAATTCTTTGACCCCTGAAATGACGAGAAGTAGATTGAGCATGAGTAATAGGAGAATTACAATGCATAATGATAACAGCTAAGCAGTAAGAATGTGCATACTCTTTCCAACCCAAATCACTAGTGTGATCGATAAAGTTCAGGTCTCTCTTAACTGATGAGAACACATGGGACAAGTCTGAAAGCAAAAACCGGAAACTTGGCAGAATTAGCGAGATTGATAGCTGAGAGAAATTCAAATGACAATAATTTTGATGGCGTGATAGCTCTTCAAGTAATTTTTGAACAAAGGCATCATATGTGCTATCACAACTCTTAAGTTCCAATTTCCCATTCAGCGAAGAGCCAAGTGAATGTGTGACTAAAAATTCATCAGCACTTCATTTCAATAAAGTGCAGTATCAAACCAGAACCCAAAGCATTACGACCTAAAGGGAAGTTATACCCCACGGCAGTAATCATGAAAAAGTTCAATGTAAAAATGCATTCAGTAACTCAAGGCAGTTCCATTTCTTAAGAGAATATGATGGGGTCAGGATTTCTAACAAATAATCAATTTGACAAACAACCAGTATAAAGTAAACAGTATCTATAGGGACTTTCGGTAGCATAAACAGGACTGAAATATATATTTAAGGTGCAAGTTCGATCAAAATTTTTGACATATGCATCATTTCTCAGATGACAATTTTGGCAAAAAATAGAGTCTCTATAGTAAGTTGCTCCTCAGTCCTGATCTAGAGTACTGATTTACAAAAAGCATTTGCAGATACAGGATTTAACTAAAACATACAAAAATTACAAATGCAATACTAGCATGCATGGTGGAGAGCATTTACCTTAACATAATTATGAATATCTTCAGATAAATTTCATCAAAGTATTATTTAATTGCATCAAGATACGGGAAAGACTCTTCCCTTTGGTTAGTGAGCAGTCAAAATTGGCTGACGGTAAAACCTTCCAATCCACAAACTTCGAAACAACATACAAACCAAAGGTAAAACTTCAAAACCCAATTGTATCAACGCATCATGCAGAATTTAATTATCCGAAACATCATATATAAACACTAGTAATTGCAAACGGAGTATCAGCCTAAGCTAATGGCACCAAAAGATTAACACATTCCATATACAATCAAAGTAATTATTCTGTGAAAATAGCAACCAATATCAAGATTCAACCATCCCATAACTACATTAAAAAAAAAGAAGCATGTGAGATTGAAACACAAAATGCGGCCCCTCAACGTTGCACCAAGATGAAAACAAAACAGGAATTCTTATCAAACCACAAACTACGATGAAAATAAACAAGCAAAACACCGGTTCTAAACATGAAGCTAGATAGAATTAGCATACCATCTTGCGTAACCAACGGATAATCCATAGCACTGAGAGTTAAAAACCAATCCCACCCTCCGCCCACCTTCAACAAAACAGCTGCAGCCCTCAAGATAGCAGCAATATTAGTGGAACCCATGTAAGTATTTGGATCGGGCTTCCCGAATACATCCACGTTCTCAAAGCCCCGAACTGCTGGCACTGACTTCACCAATGCCGCCAGCCTTGCTCTCTCCTCATCGCCGCCATCCGCCGAAATATGTAGTAAATACCTATTCCTAGGATGGTAAACCGCTAACAACAAACGGAAAATCCGCTCACCGTCCCCTCGTCCACCGAAAATGTAATAGGCAAAAGCCGGGGGGTGGCCTGGCCCGTGAAGAACCGTCGAATCAAACGGCTTGTGGGATGAAAAGGTATTATTGTATGAGGAGCTGAATCCCGAAATAAACGATAAGAATATGAGAAATGAGATGAAAGCAGCAGAAAAGAGGGAGAATAGCCATTTCCTTTCAGCTCCCATCTGGAATCTCGATATGGCTCTTGTAGCATGGAATGAATATTGATTTACAAATGTCGAAGCAATTTTATCAACAAAAAAAAAACAGCAACTCACTCAAATAACATGAGCTAAAATCACACCACAATAACAATTATTGCTTCGATGAGTCCAAGATTTTGCAAAAAAAAAAAAACCAAATGGGATTTCAGAAATTTTCAACACAGTATCCATAATCACTCGATTGGATCAGAGAGTAAACAATTCTTTTCTTTTTCCTGATTTCTACGTGGGTTTGATTCCCGTTTGAAAATCCCTTCTGGGAAAACTCTTGGAATTAGGGTTTGATGGAAGGAGGTTGTTAGATTTAGGTGGAACCGTGGAAGAGAGCAGTGATTTCGATTGAAGGAACGATTAGCGATTCGGTGTCATTTCTTGAACTTTGGTAGAAGGAATATATATCAGTTAATTTTTTTTTAAATAATCTGTTAAAAAAATATTATTACTCCATTTAGAATTACCTCTCCTTCTAAATCTGATGTTGCAAAATCTAATACCACGATTATCTTGTACTGCTAAAATTGTACAAGTTTGCTTTTCATTTTTGTATCAGATTATTTTCAAAAATTTGTTCCATTATATTTATTTGATGTGAGAATCTTGTTATTCAATACACATTAGATAAACTTCGATCTAACGTAATAATTTAAAAATCATATTATCAAATAAATCGTTCAATGCACATTAAACAAACTTCAATTTGATATAATAATTTAAAAATCATATTAATCAAATAAATCATACTGAACAAATTTCATTGAAACTTTGGGGGAGATATCAAAATTATTACAGATGAAAAAAAACTGGTATATTTCACAACTCCAACAAGTGTCGGCATCCGTCATGTTCTTTGATATATAATAAGATTTGAAGAGTTGACTGTTGCTACTCTGTCGGTCGTAGGGGTGTGTATACCCACGCGCCACATAAACCTTGTGGTGTGTGTGCTGTTCTGGCAAACTTTGCCTTCGGTTGTGTGTGCTCGAAAACGAAAAAAATGGCACTTGTGTGAGAGTCAAGTCTTGGTTCCAAATTTTGGATTTTAAAAATAATAAACGATAATGTTTTACAATAAGGTCGATTGTTTAATATTTTTTTTATCATTTTTATTAGAGTGAGTCTCATATAAGACCGTCTCAATCCGTGAGACGGGTCAACCATACCCAAATAATGAACCATATAAAAATAGTACTTTTTCATTCGTGACCCAAATAAGATATTCGTCTCACAAATACGATCCGTGACACGATCTCACACAAGTTTTTGTCTTTTTGCTGTATCTATATTGTCAAACGATAGGCCTCTATAAATATTATTTTGATAATTTAAGATATATAAAGTGAATTTCACTCGTGCGTAATCAAATATGTCACTGAGCTGTGTCAAACTCATGGGTTAAAACTCAGTCACACAAGATTCGGGTTGGGCCAAGTCATGTCTCGAGTTTGGGTTAACCTGCCTCGTGTATATATGCATATTATATATTTATATACATAATATGTACACTATATATATGTATACATATATTAGATATTGTGTCGACTTTTGTTTCCACCAATGAGGTGTCACTCACCTATTTTATACAAAAAATTAATATGCTTCATTACATCCAATAGGTTAGTAACACGTCATTGATGAACATATATATTGACACAATTGGTGGACAGGATAGCAAAACTATATGATATCTTATATTAAATGTATAGCGGGTCCGCGAGTCCAACCTAGATTGAACACGTCGGGTTTTGAGGCGTGGCGAGACATGTTCTTGTCTTAATTTTTCTTAGTGGAGTGGGTAGGGGTGTCAAAATGCGACACGACTCGTCAACCCGACACGACCCAACACGAAAAAAATCAGGTTCGGGTTGGGGTTTTTAGGGTTCGGGTTGGGTGGATTCGGGTTAGTGCCATGTTAGGCGAGTTTCGGGTTGGGTAACCCGCGAACTTTTTTTTGAAAATATTACCTATATTTTTATATATTATATGTTTGAACAAAATTTACTGTATATTTATATGATAAATTTTCATCATTTAATATTTATTTTGCATATTTTTATTTTTTTAACAATTTTTTATTTGATTTAATAAACATATACTTTTATTTTCTACGATTAAACTTTCAAATTTAAATCGAAAATTTTGTTATTATGTGTTTAAATTAAAATATTATTATTATTATTTTATTTTTCTGAATTTTTTTCATTAATCTTTTTTTAAAAAATTTAAAAATATTAATAAAATTCGGGTTAGGCGGGTTAGTCAGGTTAAGTCGGATTATACGGGTTCGTGTTCGGGTTGAAAAAAAATAAAAAAAAAATTTACGGGTTGACCCGAAACCCGACCCAACCCACCTGATTGACACCTCTAGGAGTGGGGCGGTCTTGGTTTGACCACACTCGTCCTGTTGCCATCCTTATGGTAAATAATAATTTCATTTTATCCTTCTATCATATCATAATATTAATTCACCATAAATGGCATGCATATTATAATTTTTATTTATTTTATTTTTAAGATAGATAAAGAAATAATAGGAGGAGAACACAATGACGTACATGATCTCACTTAGTAGGATAAAGAAGATTTCATGATTAAAAAAAAATGTTTCATATTCGATTATATATGTACAAACATATTCATGAAGAAGTTACCAAAACGAATCTTTATATAAAATAGCTTATTTTAAGATTAAATATTAGTGGGTTTTAAAATCCCAATTAATTTTTATTTGTGTTCTTTGACCAAAGGATGTTTGTCAACCCAAAGGATTTTTGTCCCTTGATACATTATGCTATTTAATTTAATTAATATATTATTATACTATAAAAATTATGATTTAATAATCCGACATTCAATTCAAATTCAATCTGGGCATATCCAATTGGCAATATTTTATTAAATGGGATATAAACTACCGAAAATATTTTTTTTGTTGAATTATAGGTCAACTGCCATTTGCTCAATCGAAATGCATTAATTTTATCGAGTTTTTTACTAAATCACGCGCACGACCTTCATAAAACTGACCCTGCACATTTTTTATAAACAAAACAATGGTCATTTTTTTAAGATTGGCCATAGAATCAAAATACGACTGATTAATTTCTTGGAAAATTGAGTGTTTTTTTATGACGTGAAAACTCGTAGTCATTAATTTTTTGTGTACATTAGGTAAACTGACAGACTAATACAATATTTTGCGAAACCACATTAATCGAGTAAATAACACTGGGCAAGCTATGTATCACAAGCTTGTCCAAAAAATGTCGTCGAGGAGAATCAAACTCCTGAATATTGACTGAGCGTTCACCTACTCCACCAACTCAACCATCTCATTGAGACGACAATCAAGTGTTTTTGGTCTCATTGTGTCGGTATCGTGTTAAATTTTGAAATATTCGTTTTAGAGGGAAAAAATCCTCTATCATATTTATTTCTCGTTCACATAACACACCAAGCGATTTAAGACTCCAATTAGTCATATATTTAAAGATACTAATAGCAAATTACGTGTTTTGCACGTGAATAGCGCGAACTTGAGTGAACTGCGAATATTGGTCGTAAATGTTCAAATCAACGTAGACACATTATTTTTCAACAAATAATTTAATAACAATATTATTTATAGTTTATATATCATTTCAAACAATCATGGTTTAATTTCTCCAATCTTTTCGTTGTTTTGCGTTTGAATCCTTCAAAATATTTTTCGTCTTTTTATTTATTATTTCTTATTTGATGGAATAAATTCAGCAATATCATCCTCATATCCGATTTTCATGTTATTTTTCATCATCGGATTTGATGTTGATTAATCTTTTTTATATTTGTCTTTTTTCCTTCTTATTTTGTTTATTTGAGTTTCTCAGATTTAATTTGGTCCTTACTACATTTTATTTCATCTTTTTTTTTAATGTCTCACTTAGTTTCTCCATATCTTTCACCACCATTGATACACATATTTCTTGTTCAGGGCCGGTCTTAGACTTTGAAGGGCCTGGTGCAAAAAAAAAAAAAAAGTCCTTTGTATTTATATAAAACTAATACTAAAATCAATAATATAAAGAAATTTCATTATTTGATTACATAAACTAATATCTATAATAAAAAAAACATTATATTCCACATTGTTAATAATCAGTATCGTTACTCTATTTTGGTGGTTCTTTTAGATGTAAGGATCAACATGAAAATTTGAAGTGTCCGATTGATAAACACACTACCCACTATTAAATTTTAAAATATTTGATTTTAAAAAAATTTGAAGATAAAATCCAAAGTCCAAATATTCAACCCAATATATTCATAACCCCAATTTAATTGGTCCCTATTCAGTCCATTCCAGCTGTGGGCTCTGTGCGGTGGCCCCATGTTGACCACCCCAGGGCCGCCCCTGTTCTTGTTAGTAACTAATTTTTCTATTTGAAATGAAACTCTTAGGCTCCGTTTGGTACTTGAGATAGGATAAGTAATGATTAATAATTAGAGTGATTGAAAAATGAGATATATGGATTAATAGTATGGTGGGATAAATAACATGGTGTTTGATATGATTTTAAAATGATGGATTAATTTTTGCAAATTTTATTGTAATGCCCAAATGCTAATTAAAATAAATATTTTTAAAATAATTGGTTAGATAACTAAATATTTATAATTATAATTACATTTATTAAAATTAATTTAATTCTTAAAAAAATAAATTAGAATTGAAAAATATTATTTTCATAAAACAATTAATTAACATGATTACAAATTTATAACAATTTAATTTAAGATAGATTTGCATTACAATTTATTTTCTTTAAAATGATTGAAAATAATTAAAATATATGAAATTAATTTATAAAAAAATATAATAAAATTTTAAATATTATATTAATTATTAAATTTTCACTAATTTTAATTTTCATACTATATTGAAGAAAATAATTCAAGGGTATTATGGTCAATATATAATCTTATCATGATCACTATTAAAAAATTATTAATTATCACACTCTTTGAGGAGGGATGTTTAATCACAGAAATAACATGAATAATGTGGGCTTTCAATCATAATCAAGGGACTATAGATTAATAAAAAACGAACCAAATGCGAGAGAAGGGAATGATTATTAAATAATCATTCTCTTATCATGGTTACCAAACATAACCTTAATGTTTCTTGTTTGATTATCTAAGGTTCTCTTTATGTTTATATATATATATATTTTCCCTATGAATGAACTAAACTCATACTTAAATAAGTTTTCAAGCTCTCTCATTTGAATACATACAGATAATTTACAATCATTTAAAAAATATTAGATGCCATTAAAATTGACTCGAATTTAAATAAAAATATTAGATATTGAATTCCTGAATATTTTAACAAAATAGACAAAGTAAAATTACAAAAGACATATATATTAGAGATAAAATTATTGTTTATGAGAAATATGACAAAATATAATGCACATAAATGCAACTTTCATATTCAATTTTTGTACGAAAAAAGTTAAATATATCATTATTAGTATAAAAATACATGTACTCAACAAATAAAAATTAGATGAATAAAAACTGAATAACGTATATTAGTTGTACATTGATCAATCAAAACAATAGACATTAAATTAACATTAATATGATTTTCTCTATTTTTTATTGTTTTGTGAAATCGAAGTATATTAACTCATTTTACTCAAATGAACCAGTGTGTCATTCTTGAGGCGGTCCTTTTATTGGTACTTTTAACAAAAGCGTGCTGAATGGACCAGATTTACTCGTGGTGCTTCGCATTCATTTGTTTGCATACTTTCTACTAGTAGTCTATCACTGTTGGTCAATATCATTCTCATATTCGAGCTTTTACAATCACCTTATGGTTGAGCACAACATTAGACCGCAATCAAGTGTATTTATATTGTCCGTCATGTCTCGAGCCTACAACACCCCTCAAACCCATATAATGTAACCGAAAATTTTCAGCATGTAAACCACTTGATGGAAAGGGGTGTTCCAGATTGTAACTTCCATTTTTTATTCGTATTAAATGTCGAATTTGATATCTTGATGAATCCTATTCTGCTATCAGCTCATGTAAAACCAGATTAGATATGTCTTCTGGTGTTTCTAATGCAAGCAATTGAATAACAATTACACGTTTCTTCTAAAGTTTCTGTATTGTTATCTCTATCAATATATGCTCTTAGTTTAGTAAATATTTGATATTTCCACTGTTTGTGTGTGCAGGCACTTGAACGGCTCTCCTTTGGAGGCAGTCGGATCAAAGGCACTTTGATAGCTCAAAGTAGAATACTGTTATTTTGGTACTACACAACTTACCTTCTCTTGGAGAAAAACAAGCTGAAGTACCAGCGACTCCAGCCTCCAACTCTGAGTCAAATACAACCACTGTCATGGCTCACGTCCCAGCCCGGGCTCGCGGTTGCGTGACTGTACAATGGACCCTAATAGCAACTACTTCGTATTCGTCTCGTTTTACGAAAATGATTAACTCAAGTTGCTATAGAAGTCAATTGTAAGATATTATAAACTCGTTTTAAATCTTTAATTTTTGATATGTGGAACAAGGTTATCACAATCACCCATATTTCAGAACGCGACGTCCTCGTCGCGACCTGACCACTCGATCCATCAGTACCGAGAATCTAGAGGTGGCTCCTATAGGTTCAGGAGGTGGCTTCCGTCATGTAGCACTTTGCCCCGCAGGTTCAAGAGGTGGCTCTCATGCACGTAGCACTTTGCCCCGCATAGCACTTATTTCTCGGTGTTCCATGCCGGTGACCGGCTCTTATTCCATTCACTCACGCCCCCAACCCGGGTCCGCGGCTGCCTGACTGCACAATGGGCCCCTATAGCAACAACTTCGTACTCGTCCTCGCTTTACGAAAATAATTAACCAAAGTTGCTATAGAAGTCCATTGTAACCCGTTATAAACTCATTTTAAATCATTATTTTTAAAGATTTGGGACAAAGGTATACAACTACCAACAAAACTCGGGCATCCAGAAAGTGACTCCGAGGACTCTTCCTTTACCCGAATCTCCCGTTTTTTACCAAGGTAAATGGAGCCAGCCGCTTGAATCTCTTCCCTCTGAAGCACTTGATATGTTTGAGCTAGACAGTTGTTAATTACTTGGGAAGATGATTATCTTAATGTGAGACGTTCCACTTGCTGTTATTGATCTCATACGGGTTCCAACCCGAAGGAGATACCTGTGCAATAAAGGAGGTATCTTCCATTTTACGAAGCTAATGAACAATAATTAGAGAACTTGAAAATGGTGGAACTGATGATTTTGTACTTTAAAAATTCTTCCATCTTGGATTGCTTTCCATGAACTTCAAAGCATTAAATCCCTAGTAAATTGCATAGTTTTTTTTTTCTTTTTTTCCTGAGCTGTTCGAGCTATTATTTACTTCACGGACACACCACTTATACGCTTTACTCCGACTTACTTCCGATTGTTTTAGGAATCCTGGCATTAGGCAGATTAGATTATGCGTCGTTTGGCCTCAGTGAATCTCACTTTCTTGCATATAATTGTGTTTGATTGGAGATCGAGACGTTGCGCACCTCTTGTTGACTTCAAGTTTAAACACAAAGCCACACTGGGTATTTTTCTCGTAGCACTACTCTAATGCAGCGTGTTTAAAAAATGTAACTGTTTTGTTATTTCTATCAAGACCATGGTGGATTCCTTTAATTTCAAATGTATGTATTTGTTTCATACTTGAGTACGAACTGGAAAATTATCTTAGAATCGAATATTTGAAGTGTGGCAAGATGCAATGAATCGGTCTAATCACCTCAATTTTTCGACTCCCCGAGTTTTCAATTTTGGCCTAATTGCGGCGGTGTCTTGGTCATTTGTCGACACATTGAGTTTGAATTCTCGAACATTTTCCCGGCGTGTCCTCTTTCTTTTTTTTTTTTTTTGTCGTTTTCAATAATAACAATGGTTAAATGTTTTCCCTTGTAGTACGTTTGATTGTTGTATTTGAATTTGCCCTCCGCTGTGTTAAATTACTTGTTTTTTTGTACACCGAGAAATTAGTTCACCGGAAGAGTACATCTTTTGTGAGATCAGTCAACCTTACCGATATTCACAAAAAAAATAATATTTTTTTATTAATAACTCAAATAAGAGATACGTCTCACAAAATACGACCATTGAGATCATCTCACATAAACTTTTGTCTTATCAAAATATTTAAATAATCATACCATGTTCCTGATTTAGGCCTATTTGCTACACTTATCTCTTTTTTATCAATTATCAATTATAAAAATTATAACATGTAAGATATATAAGTGTCAAATATATTAAATACAGAGAATATGACGGAAAAAAATTACTTTATAATAATATGACTAAAGAAGAGATAATTGAAGTAGCTGATTTTCATATTTTGTAGTACGAGGATGAAATTAGCTGTAGAGATGTAAACGAACCAAACCGTTGGTGAGCTATACGAAGCTCGATTCGATAAAAGCTCTTTTGAGCTCGTTTAATGAGGCTCGTTAAGATAAACAAACCAAACTCAAGCTTTACAGTATTCGGCTCGTTAGCTCGTGAACATGTTCATTGGTAAATTAATTAGTAATCTTTTAGATGAAAAAATAATAATTTTGATATTTGATTTATTGATTTTACATATTATTTATGAAATATATTGAAAAATTTATTAAATTTATTTATTATAATAAATTTACAAATTTTAATAAGATTAATATATTTTTCTTTAAATAGATAATTTAATTTTTAATTAATTTAATGAAAATTTAAATGTATAATTTATATTTATTAAGTTTGTTTAGGCTCGATAAAGACTTGAATATGTTCGTGAGCCATGCATATATTCGTTAAATAAAGCTCGAATCCGGCTCGATTATAAACGAACCAAACTCAAACATTCAAGAGTTCGGCTCGACTCGATTACATCCTTAAAATTAGGATCGATAATTAATTAAGACCGGCTCACAGGAGGAAAGGGAAGGTGGGGTCCCTGATAGATTTTTTTTTTAATATATATTTTTGTGTACGACTTCTTCCAATTTTGCCATTATATCAATTGATCCGTCCATTTATCTGCTTTCCGTATTTCCTTTTTATACTAATAAATAATTATTTAATATGCATATGATATTTAATATGTATAATATAGATGATCGGAGTTTAAATATCTTTGATTTGTTTAAACTAAATCAATTTTATACAAGTCATATGATCTGTTTTATTTTATTAAAATTGATGATACGATAGTAACCACCTAGAAAGTAAACCAATTTTTTCATCCAAATTTATTCTTATTGATACTAATATTACATTTTAAAAATAAATTCAAAAGACATTTTTATTTTTTTATTTAAACAATTAAAATATCAATTTAGTTAGTCTATAATTTGTCAAATTTCACTTTAGTCTATCAATAATGATAAAAAAACTGTATAAATATATATCACGTGTGCAAAGTAACTAATTTCAATAAAGCCGTGGAGTAATATTCCAAAGGAATCTAAGAGTATTATTTGAAATTTATAAACGTGGCCGAAATTTGAAGTTAAGAAAACTGATGTGACACGTGCCACTTGTTTATGGAATCGATAAATTTAAGGAAGTTTTTAAATCCATTGCGCGGGCGGCTCCGCTGTAGGGATAAAAAAACACGGTCTAATTTACATATCTTATTGCCTAAGTCAATCAAGGCCCCTAAGGTGGCCACCACCATCAAAATGCTATAAATACGCGACACCTCCCTACTACGCTTTTGCAACTTCAAATCTCCTAAGATTATATATAATTCTTCCTGCTCGTGCAAGAAATGGCATCCACTTCCGCACTATTAACCTCGTCGATCCCGAGAATGGTCGAAACCAATCGAAGAAGGAGACATACTAATCTCATGGTTACATTCGCGAAGAGAAGAGATATCCATGATCAGAACTTCGGTGGAAGGAATATCGTGGACGAGAATATGATCGTTCTACGCAAGAGAATCCGCGAGATGGGGATGGTTGAGAAGGACGAGGAGCCTCCCGCAGGATGGATGGATTGGGAGAAAGACATCTATCCGAGCTATGACATGATCATATGTGATGCGATGAGATTCTTGCAATGGTATTTGATGGAGACGAGGCCAAGCTTTGCATTAGGCATTATTGGACTCATAGCATTGAGTGTGCCGATTTCGACTGCTGTTGTTGTATTGAATCTGCTGGAATTAAGTAGAGGAGTTCTGTCTGCTGTTCATCTGAGCTAAGTACGAAGGATATAGCTTTCTTTTATTTTGTAAAATAAAATATTTGTGGTTTGTTGTAATTTTTTAGAGGGTTAATCTTTTAAATTAGTTGGTATATTATTTCATACTCTTATATATTAAGTTTTTATCAACGAGTGGCTGTAACGTCTCATCATTCGTGTAAAACGATGTTTGAATATCAACGTTTTGTCACTACATTGAAATAAAGTTAATATTTTGACAACTGTGATATTTTAAAGGGGAAGTTGGTGAAAAATCTCCAATCAAAACATTTCTTTGGGTTCACTCCATACCCACAAAATTGTGGTACTATGTCATACAAAATGTGGTACACTTCATATGGAAATGTGGTACACTTCATGTGGAAGTGGAAATGTAGTACTCAAAAAATACCCAGAGACTGAACACAAAAAAAATCGATGACTGAGGACTGAAGGTCAATTTCCCGTATTTTAAATGCCAATATTTGTTATAAATTAAATAATTGTATACGCATATTTTGATTATACGTATATAGCAGCACTACTGCGAGCCTTGACGATACATTTTGTATCAACTTGAAAAAATGTCGTATTCACCAGAATGATATAAATGAAGCACGTGACTATATATCTAAGCTTTAATAGCAGGTTATACTATTGCCGGAACAGGAACCGGGCCGGCCAGGGGCGGTTTCAACTTATGCTGCTGTTCGTATACGAAGTTATTCATTCTTCGAAAAAATTACATATCTAGTGTAAATATGACCCAAAACAAAATACGTAAAGTCACTACAGTGTTGATTGAAAAAATTTACA
This sequence comes from Primulina eburnea, assembly GCF_022965805.1. Classification (NCBI taxonomy): domain Eukaryota; kingdom Viridiplantae; phylum Streptophyta; class Magnoliopsida; order Lamiales; family Gesneriaceae; genus Primulina; species Primulina eburnea. Next base: position 31,875,030 of record NC_133106.1, on the reverse strand, counting down.
CAAAACATGATAAATTAAAGCAAAGATGCAAAAATTACTAACAGATCAACCAAATACAAACAGGTTTAGAAAAAAAGATCATTCCTAATTAAATTACTGCAGGTTACGGAATAGGGTTCTTTAGAAGAATTTTAAGATACAAATTAATAATTCAAGTTGTTGGAAGAAGGTTTGAACCAGGACTTGAATCTGATCCATTTAAGCTATACTTGTGTGTTATCGTTGAGTCCAAGTCTAGAATCCATGCAGTGGAATTAATTTCTTTAAAATCATCGGCCACTGCAACCTGCAGCTAATCAAAACAAAAGTAATGTAAGAGAATCACTAGAAAGTGTTTAATATGTGTGAGTACTTCCAATTGTTATTTGACATAAAACATTTTATTATAATCAAATATTGAGACAGACTTGTTTTCGATGTGTAACCTAGCTAGCTCCTTACTCAAGGAAAAGGGTATCAAAATAATTGGTATTGGAAAGAAAATTATACGGAATGTTGGACTAACAGGGAGCTCCCTTCAGTCCAAGCTGCGATAACAAAAACTGAACACAGCTCTCACATAGTTGGATCAAGAACACACCAGATCTCACTATTTCCGATGAATTCGTGAACCAACGAGTCAACAGCTGAGTTTTCAGCTCTAAAATGCCTCAGACTGGACTTAAGGAAGCTCCATAATTCCCCCGCAAACCCTAAAAATCTTAACAGAACATGCACATATATATATAGACACACACACACACACGCTTTTAATTATACAGATAAAAAAACATCAAGAAAAGAAACCCGCATAGGATTCAACAAAACAAGCTTTTTTACAAGGTTGAAGTAGAGGAGTGGATGAAGAACAAGGCCGAATATGGTGGATTTATATAAATGGGTGGTGGAGAGATATATCAGGAGACATGAAAATCTAAAATGGGCTGGGAGATGGATTTAGAACAGACTGCAGAGGCATCAAAACACCCTGAAATTTGAAATCATATCGTTTCATAGTACTTATAATATCTGTGGAGGGAGTAATTGGTATTGGTTTCAGCTCTGAAAAAAAAATGGACAGGTCTTTGAAAACGTCGTACGCTCAGCTTATTATCCATCCAATCAAACAGCTGTGAGGGCTCACCATAAAGAGAAAAAGTTTTATGATGTTTAGGCTGAAATCATAGTATTCCATATTTGGTACAGAGGCTAATACCAATGAGGGTAGGTTTGGGGCCTGTTCATTCATTGGTCCAAACCCTAGTTCACGTGAAGGGTTTTTGCAAGTGCAAGAGTGGGATATAAATAACGCTAGTACATTTGGTTTGATTTCTTCGTTTTTGTTGAGTGGTAAAAGACTTTTAAGAAATAGTACTTTTAGAGATAATAATTAGTTATAAAAAAATTGTAATTTTAATCCTACAAATTGATTTTTATATATTAATTTAATAATTTGTCAGATTTTGATTTTCATAAGATAATTTGAATTTTTTTGTGTGTGTCTTTTTTATACCAGAAATTACTAAATCCATATGATTTCTTTGGTACTTATTTTTTCATTTGTGGCACATGTGATGAGAATTAATATCATATTACTCAAAATAAAATTAATATAAGAAAAAATAAAAAAAAAACTAGAGTAAAACGACTCTCGATACTTCAAAATTTATGGAAAAAAGTACGTCGTTTTATTTATTTATGTTTGTGTATATTTTAATATGTGTAATATAAACTTTATTCTTGTTGCATGAGTCACGTAGGAGATTATCGGTGTCAAATAAGCGATATTTGGTGGATTTAGTGCTTTCTAACAAAAAATGATCAAAACTAAAAAAAAAAAAAATCAATTGATTGTATTAAAACCAAATTTTGACAAATTGCATTAATAAAATCCAAAATCTGTCAACTTACAAGACTAAAGTTGAGATTTTCTCTAATTAGTATGATTGATAAGCAAACTAATTATTTCCAGCCACGTGTTTAAGAGGGTGTTTGGCGTCGTTCATGCACCTCGTTCGAGAATTGATTTTTATCGCATCCATATAAGAGTCACTAAAAAAAAGAAAATCTCTTATAATAAACAGATCTATCTAAATTATTGATAGAGTGAATAGATCTGTCATTTCTTGAAATCCTTCTTCTGATTGTTCCGGTCATGGAATAGATGAAATAAATAAAAAAATTGAGTTTTTGTTCAAGAATGAAATTTTATTGAGATTGTAAATAGTTAAAAACTAACTTTAAATCCTAACATCTTTTTAATCCAGTAATTTTTTTCTTAGAAAAAAAACCTAGTTAGAGTAAACTAATTAATCCAAGAAAAGGTTATTGTTAGAAGAAAAAAGCAATATACAATGAAGAGCATGAAATGATAAACCGGTTTACAACAGTAAAGCAAAGCAATCATAAAATTGAATCGGGAAATAGATGTTGTGTTGTAATATCATTCCAGCGGGTTGGTAAACAAGAAAAACTGATCCTGCAAGAAAACATGCGTAAAATAGAAATAACTCGAGGCTTGTAGTATCTTTAAAACAAATTCATCTTTTTTGATGATGTTTTGAGGTTGGTAGTAGACTTCTGCTTCTCCGGATATGATTGGAAAACCTACAACCTTAACACAAAGTTTTCAAGCAAGAGAACTGAAACCTACAACCTTAACACAAAGTTTTCAAACAAGAGAACTGAATAGTACGTGAACTTTATCTCGCAAAAAACGCTTACAGAAATGAGAGGAGAAGGTGGTGGTTGTTCTGTGTTGAGGACTCGGGACAACATCTATAGGATCATGACATCCATACAAAAGACCAACTTTGGCTAGGACCGATCCAAAATTCGACACGAACAGGTCACGGTTGCGCATGATACAAGCCTTTTCAATACAAATCGGACCCTTGATTTGTATTTCTTCCGTGTAACTGTACATAATAGAGAGTCTTTTAACCAAACAAATTTAAATTTCTTATAAAGTATAGTAACATATTTGTTAACCCATTTTTTCTTTTCTCTTCGGGCACACTCCCACATGCTTCCACAACCCAATCCATCCACATGATAAATCTAATTTCAATATTCACAGATGAAAAATCCCAATTTATTAATAAGTCCAAAATCCCACGGTTCTTTCACGCATGTATCATTCCTCATGTCCGTTGTTTCGAATTGCTTTCTGTGAAAAACAGGTATTACACCGATTTGATCTTCTGGCAAAATTTTGATTTGAACTCGAAACCCATCTTCGTGTTTATAGCTCATTTTGTTGGCAAGTGAACAGATAATTGAGCACCTTCGACTTTGTTATGACATTGCATTTCATCTGATCTAAGAGCCAAAACCTCAGAACACAATCTTCTTAATTAGCATGCAAAAAGAAAAAAACTTTTCGTCTTTGAAATCATTTCATTTTTAACTCTATATATATTATGAGTAATAAATATTACTGAATTTTTGTGAAGATTTTATGTATTAATCTTTCGCAATATTGGCTAGAAATTATAGAGCTGGGTCAAATTCTTGTGAAACCTAAGCCACTGTTTCTTCGTCAGCCAGCCTGCAGTCAACGTACACAATTAATTTTAAGCATTTATTCATTCTTTCATTGGGATAAGTAAGCAATTGCCTAAAATGGAGCAGCTAGGTTTCGGTTTCTCTTCCACATCCCTTGTAGGGAAAATTTAATATAGTTTTCTAACATTAATTTTTCTAAAAAAAGAAAGAAAGAAAGAAAGAAAATATTCAAGGGATATATATTTTGCACACTATATAATAGAGAAGTTCAACCTGCGCTGAATTATAAAATTTCAAATTTTATAATTGATTTTATGTTTTCGATTCCCATTTTTTTTTCCAGTAATCAGAAACTAACAATAAATCGATGGTTTAGATTCCGGTCTCATATGAATTATGGATTCACACAAATTTTGGTAAAGTCTATCTATACTTAGCTTGTAATGTCAGGTGTAATAATCGATCAGTTGTAATACAATTTAAAATATTAAATTTATATGGTTAGATTAATCGATAGACACAAACAAGTTGGTCAAGAGTGAAGATTGCAAAAAGACAGAAATTGTGAAGGAATGAAAACTAACATCAGAGCACAGGAAAATAAAGCACAGGAAAATAAAGGGAAGCAATATTCCCTGTTTGGTTTCTTGCTTGAGTACTCATTGATGTTTTGGGCGACTTATCACACCTTCGAGTAGTCATTTCATTTGACAATTCTTTTAACTCTTCCTTCCATATTCTCTGTCAATCTTTACTCTGAATATTGTTTTCCAATATTTTCTTTTTAGGAATTTATTTTTAAAAAATAGTAATAATATTTGAGTTGCCTGGGAAATAATATTCTCCATGCACCAACATTTGTAATTTGTTGACCACCTCTTTTGAATCATTTGGAGAGGTAAAATTTCACTAGTTACATGTTTTTGGTGAAGTGTGCGTTTTTTATGGGCAATTGATATCGTAGGAGTTTAAGAAATGTACGAGTCTGCGTATATTAATAATTTCATGTGAAAAACTAAATAGATGTTTGATATCTTATATTTTTTTAAATGCTCAAAACCCCATATTTGTAATGATTACAAATGAATACAAAATTACATTTTTTTCTGTTTTATTTTTTAATCAAGCTGTGGTATTTTTACTTTATTGATATCAGTCTCATAATTTTTTCATATTTTACTGATATCAGTCCATAATTTTTACTCTTTTAAGGGAGTGATGTCATATAACGATTACAATCATACCGTATAAGGGCCATAAACATGTCATGCATATTAGGATTCTCATTATATCGAGCTGAATCATAACAAGCCCATTTAACATAGACCGGAAGAAAACGGGAAAAACTCGGAAACCATAGAATAATCATGCAACCGACATTTCGAAAATGCAACATCACGTCTACCGAAAAATCATCCACTTATAAAATTTCTTGCGCTTTATTGAACCGTTGGATCGGGCTTAAACTTTTACAGTACGTTCACAATTACATCAAATAAATTATGACGGTGGAGATCGAGTTCGGAAGTCTTTTGTACCTGCTTATAGACACAAAATCGTAGGTATGATGTTCATGCCTAAAATCTGGGTAGTTTTCTTGCGAAGACTATAAACGAAAAACTGACCGTTGGATTTGGCTGAAATTTGGATATGTTATTCAAATATGAAAGCATATGCTGAACAATAGATATCGGATATCAAGTACCCGAGCGAGAGAAACAAATTTCTGAACTTGGAAAGAATTTTGATGACTCGTACATAATTTTTGGGAGGAAATTTCGAAAATTGGATAGAAAACTCGAAAATTTCAGTGTGAATTCTGAATGAGAGATTCTCCTATTTATATAGGGGTGGTAAAAATCTTACCAAAATTCGATTGATATCCTTCCATAATTTGGAGATGTTTCTTCCATAAATTTCGAGATAATTTTTCATAAATATTGATATGCTTCTTTATTGACAAAAATTGTCTTGTATATAATATTTCCTTCCAATTAGCTGTATATACAGCCTTAATTTCAAATTTGCTGTGTATCTTGCACTAAATTTCGAATTACATATTATTGCTTGGAATTCAACTAACATGTATATTAAAATTTTCGAAATTATTATTTTTACAATAATACCATAACCCAAAATTTTGGGTTTGTATGCAATTTACTTGAGATTTTTTTAAAATCATATTTATATGTTATATGTGATAAATATAATTTTCAAGATCATCATGTATATGGATAACAATTTTGACATTGTTATGTTGTACTAGCATTGATGTGATCACATAAACAGCCGCATTGTAAGCATTGATTTTATAATAATTTCTCATTCAGACAAGATTAACATGAACTAATAGATGAATATTTTTAATGATATAATATAAATTATATGATATAATCTCCGGGTTGCCTGACTGAATATTGAAGTATCATGTAAATTCAAAATTTCCAGAAAAGAAAAAAAGATCAGGACGCATTAGAATATATTCGAGCAGAGAAAACACTAAAATAGACAAAGATAGATACATGTTACGTTTGGACAAATATTTTTAGAACATTTTTATAAAAGTGTTTTTTTTAAAAAAATATTAAATATTTTAAATTTTGTTTTCAGAACGATTATGCTCTTGAACAAATATGATCATATAGAAACGTTTCTATAGATAAAAATAATTAAGAAGCTGTTTGGATAATTATTTTATAAAACCTTTTAATTGCAAGTTTCTTTCTCATTTTTACCTTGTCTGTGATTTCTTAACCTATTTGACCTAAATTTTTTATTTTAAAAAAAAGTGAAAATACCTCTCGTGAATTATTCTTTAAATTATACTTGGAGATCAATTTTTTTTAAAAAAAATATCTTCACAAACTTTTTACAAAAATCTTGTTCAAATATATACTTTAATTTGTTTCGCCTGTAAAATAGTAAAAATATTTTTACAGTAATTATCCAAACAAATTTAAGCTAGTATGGTAAGTTTAATTACACGAAGCTATTGTCTATATAAATATTTAATGATATTTTGTCTATCTATAAAAACAAACCAATAAATAATTTTTTTTTCAAAAGAATACATAAACAACGATGTTAATAGGGATGTAAACGATCCAAACCAAACCAAACAGTATCAGGTTTGAGCTTGCTTTGTTTAAAATTGTTTGAGGCTCGAGCTCGAGCTCGACTCGAGCTTCTATTATCAGGCCCGAGCTCGGTTTGTATTAGAATTACTGAGCTCGAGAAAAGCTCGAGCTCGGCTCGTTAAAAGCTCGTTTAGTATGTTAATCAAGTCATGCTCGAGCTTGATTCATTAATAGCTCGTTTAGCATGCTTAACAAGCCTGGCTTGAGCTCGTCTCGTTTTCGAGCTCGATAAGCATATAATGGAGCTCGAGTTTGAGTTTGAATCGAGCTTGTTAAAAATTAAATATATCTATAAAATAATTTTAAATCAGACATAAAAATGTAAATTCATTCATAAATAACCAAAACGACACAAATAATAGCTAATTCATTCAACTCAACAAACGAGGCAAGCTCAAGCTTACGAGCCACCTAAACGACTCAAGCTGGAGCTCGAGCTGACGAGCCACCTAAACGAGCCGAGCTCGAGCTCGCGAGACTATTATCAAACATGTTTGCGAGCTCACGAGCTCAATATCCTTAGGCTTGAGCTTGGTTTGATTAAATTTTCGAGCTCAAAATCGAGCTTGAGCTTGGTTTGATATGATTAACAAACAAACTCAAACGAGCTTTTTATCGAGCCAAACTTCGAATAGCTCGCAAACGGTTTGGTTCATTTACATCCCTAGATGTTATGGAAAAACAATAAACAATTAGTGTCAATTCATTAAATTAATAAGGAAATCAAATTCCATAATCATGTCTTCGAGTATTAATGGATTTAGCTTGACTCGCTACAGTCCCTGCTATTCAAGTTGGCCCATATATTTAAAAGGCTTTACTCTTCAAAATAAAACTGTCCTCAAATTAATTTATTGAACCTATGCCTAATGGGAAAATTTTGAAAAATAAAAACTAAAAAATCTTAGTCAAATTAAGTTTTTGATTTGAGAGGTTTAGTTTTAAAAATAAAAATAAATTTGACCAAATTTATTTTACTATATATCTCGTATGGGAAACTAAAAAGAAGCTCTGATCGAAATTTAAAGTATTGAAAAAATAATTAATAAACGATAGATATATTTAATACTTCTTTCATGTCTTCTTATCTTTATATTTTACAATTTGATTTTTTTTTTCCCGATATGACGCGGATGTCATGTCGATCTCATCCCAATCGCACACACATATGTTATAAGTGCTCTAATATCAAGATTTTGATTAAAAAATGACAAAAAATCGAATGATAGATGATTAAAACTCGAATTTAATATATTAAAGAAACGAAGTCAATTTTGATTAAAAAGATGATTAAAATCGCAAAAAAAAACACATAAATGAGAAGACTGTAATTTTCCCTGCCGAGGTTCTTCTCAACAAAATGACAGTTTTATATTATCTTATAAAATTTTTATAATAGCAAAAATTAATGCAAAACTTTGGCCGATTTTTTGAGAAGCATGCGTAATTAGGGATAACCCGTTTGAGGCAAAAACTTGTGTGAGACAGTCTCACGGGTCATATTCGTGAGACGGATCTCTTATTTAGGTCACCCATGAAAAAGTATTACTTTTTATGCTAAGAGTATTACTTTTTATTGTGAATATGGGTAGGATTGACCCGTCTCACGGATTATGATCCGTGAGACGGTCTCACATGAGACTCACTCCCCGATTGAATAGTATTTTCATTTTTTTGTAGCCTATATTTCCTCTCTCTCAAATATATTTATTTATTTTTTTTTTGCATACAGAATAAGAAAATAATTGGAAATTTCAAGTTTAAAAACAAAATATTATTTTTTTTCTTTATTAAATTCATTAAAAAAATATTTTCACTTTTTTCAAGACTTAATTATATGATATATAAGTGGAAAACAATAATTTTTTTATTAGATATAGAAAACGAACTATATATTTAAGACAAACAAAAAATGAAATAAAATTTGTATAATTGAGAGAGGGAGTGACATTTTACATCAAAACATATTATTGGTATATATAGATTTATTTAACTATTTAATCTTTGATTAGCTTTTAGTTTGGTTCCACACCCATTCTCCAACAATATCAACACAAATGTCAACTTTATTTGAGCGGTGATGCTTTAATTACTTTACCTTTAAAGTCAAAAGGTGAAGATTTTGATTAATGGGCTAATTTTACAGCAATTATTGGCCTACCATTTCTTTATTATTACACAAATCGTATGATCAAATTAATTAGTTAAAGCCAATTTTGAATTAAAGCACTCACAATTGGGGGTGTTAAATGAATGTTATAACGTTTATTTAACATCACTCTCCATTGTGAGTGGATATTATAGAGATAGAGAGAGGGGCGTTCAACTCTCTATTTTATTTTTATTTTTTGCAATTGGCACGTGTTGGAATGCGTTTGTGTCTACACGTACGCGCAACAAAACACGTGGGCAGCCGTCCCACGCGTTTGCTTTTATTTGGTTTGCTTTTATTTTATCAACTATACAAATCAAAATTCCCTACATTTTCATGTGATCAGATGTTGGTTCATATTAATACCAGTGCTTTGTTGTATGCGTTACATGCGTGTATATTAGTTTATTTTTTCCTATAATATTTTTTGGATTTTGATAAGTTTTTTGTGATCTTATGCAATAATAAACTTGTAATATTCAAATACTCCAAATTTCTTTTGTATTAGATAAAATATTTAATGCAGCTGTACTATGCATGTGAATGACATTAATTCGATCAGGAAAAAATCAAATGCAAGTGTACGTACGTGGGAAAATAAATACTTTTCTTGATACCCGCAAAAATCATGGACTAAATTAAAGGCCAAAATAAAGAGAAAGTCACGACTTACGATGGGGCAAATATATATATATATATATATATATATATATATATATATATATATATATATATATGTAATTTATCGATATTCTACTAATTAATTTTAAAAGCGAAGTCGATTTTAAAATTAATTAGTAGAATATCGATAGTTTTGTAATTTATCGTAGAATAAAACAAAACATCTCTCTCTATGAGAATTATCGAAACGCCTTTTCCACGTGGCAGACAATTATTTTCATGTGATTAAGAAATGCCGAGGTCAATAAGCATACATATAAGTATACGTGAAAACAGTTATTCTTATTATATATTTTTTTTAGACAAAAACTTGTGTGAGACGATCTCACGGGTCGTATTTGTGAGACAGATCTTTTATTTGGGTCATCAAAAACTTGTGTGAGACGGTCTCACTGGTTGTATTTGTGAGACGGATCTCTTATTTGAGTCATCAATGAAAAATTATTATTTTTTATGCTAAGACATAGTTGGTACATGGGATAAGGGAGGAATTGATAAATAATCCTCCTTATCCCATGTTTGGTATCTTTTTAAAAAGCCCATGATAATATCATCAGCCCTTGATAAATAATTTTTTAGAAGGATAAAATGTCTTTTCTATTATGTGTGATAATTTTAATTTAATGATAAAATACACTACAAATTACTTAATTACATTCAATTTATAAATGATTTTTATAAATCTATGCTAGTAGGTAGAAATTAAAATCAAATAAATATTTTTATTTCTTTTTACATATTATAATTATATAATATGATAATTATATAAATGAATTCGAGATAATTATATAAATATTTTTTATAAATCTCAATAAAATTATTAGTATCACCCGATTAACCTAAAAAATTGATATTTGACTTGACTCACAAAATCAAAGCCTCAATTATCATATTATATAATATATAAAATTAGGTAAAAATAAATAAATCATGCAAGCACTATCGGCGCATGAACAGATAAAAAATATGAACTCAAGCAACAACTTTGAAATTATAAAATTTATTATGATAAGGTTAATTTTGTCATTACAATCCAATATATAAATTTAATAACTCTTATCAAAATCATACCAAACATTAAATATAATATCATACATCTTATTTATCCTTAACTAATCATTATATTATATATCGCATGTTTATCCTATCATGTGTACCAAACTATGCCTTAAGGATTTTCATAGTTTTAGAGAATCAATATAACAAACTTTAAATTCTCTTTTGTATATTTATATAGTGTTTCGTGTTATTAAGGTGTATTTCAAGTTCTCTAGTAGGGACATTTGAAATTTGTTTTACTTTGTGTGAATAAGTAATATATAATTTATGATTTCATCTATTGTTTTATTATTAACATAAAAATATAATCGAAATCTATATATTTTAAATATATCTTGTCAAATACACCATGAGACAATTTGATGTTTTCAGATCCTGAAGGATTACTTTATTGCATCAGGGAAAAAATTATTAATTGGCAATTTAAATACATAGAAAAAATAATTGAAACGTTTAAAGAAAAAAAAATTGGAGATTTACCGTGTAAATATTTACACGAAAATGCGTTTTCTTCCATTTGATGTGGACTTGAAACAATTCCGTAAGAAAAACGGGCAAGCTAAGCTCTTTTCTGATAAAAATGTTGACGTACGCATAGATTTGGACTTCTTTTTCAATGGATTTCCTTTTCATGTTAATATATATATATATATATATATATATATATATATATATATATATATATAATTTTGATACGCTAATCACATCTATGTCCATAACAAAACGACACTCATCTATTAAATATGACAAAACATATCCAAATTGTACATTCAATAGATGATTATCACTTCAATGATTAGCACAGTGGATAGAAATAATATCACACGCACACACATATATATATGTATATATATATATGGACAAAAACTTGTGTGAGACGGTCTCACGGGTCATATTTGTGAGACAGATCTTTTTATTGGGTCATCCATGAAAAAGTATTACTTTTATGCTAAGAGTATTACTTTTTATTGTGAATATGGATAGAGTTGACCCGTCTCACGGATTAAGATCCGTGAGACGGTCTCACATGAGACTAACTCATATATATGAGGTTATTTATAGTTTTTTATATTTATATTACATATATATAAATTTTAATTTTGAAAAAAGAACTAAAGGGGTCATTATTCATCATAGCTCCTTCTAATTCATCAATTTTTTTTTATAAAAAAAGTGAAGATACGAATAAGAAAAGGAATAAACTCAAATGACAAAACTTGTGTGAGACGGTCTCACAAGTCATATTTGTGAGACGAGTCTCTTATTTGGTCATCCATGAAAAAATATTACTTTTTATGCTAAGAGTATTACTTTTATTGTGAATATGGGTGGGGTTGACTCGTCTCACAGATTAAGATTCGTGAAACGGTCTCACATGAGACTCACTCAACTCGAAGAACCCATGAAAAAGATATGTCGGGTTTATTTTATTTTATTATCCTTAAACCATAAGTTTAGGGTTTCATATATTCAGGTAAAGTCAAAATGAAATCGTTTCAATGAAAAAGATAAACTTATCATGACATTTTTTTCCTTCCCCGGTAAATAAAATTATATTACATGATGCAAATATTCTGGATATGCACAAACTAATACATTAATATATCTCAAATTTTAAACAATCAAAACTCCAATTTCTGAGTCAAAATGATATATAAATTGTTCAAATTTCTGAAAAAAGGTAATTCAACACCAAATCACTCTGAATGGTCATCATAGCAAATCGCACATGGAACCAATCACGAATCTTTACGAAACCGACAGTAAAAAAAAGTTTCTTATCTATTACGAGACAATATGTCATATCTATATTCGTTAAACGGATGAAAATTAATATTTTTGATATAAAAATTAATATTTTTTTTTGTCAACATGTGCACATGATTTCTCATCGCCAAAGAGGTTTTGATTTAATCCTTTTCCTGTTCACAAGTTTTACTATTAGCAATGAGGTTAATTTATCGCTAAAACATAAATTAAAGCTCGATTTCGATTACATCGCGATTTACCAAATTTCGAGCAATAAAACATTTTCTCCAAGTGAAGATCAACCAAAACTTTGACACAGATAGACATTAAATACTAGATTCAATCAACTAAAACCCTCTTGTTGACAACAATTAGTATGAACTAATCACCATCACAAACACAAATCACATGCAATTCGAGTACGTACATTTTGGATCTAAATTGACACGATTTAATTTGATGCAAAAATATTTTCATGATTAATATAATTTTTTTAAATTAATTTATTCCTTAAACTCAGTTCTTTATTTTGTAAATTTTGTATTAAATTCGTATTTGATACAGTGGAGAACATTTTATTTAAAAGTTATCTAATCTAACTTTTTTGTAATGTGTGATGAATAAATCCTTGTTCTAGAGTTTCCACCTCGTCGTCTTTATCTGTTGATATAAATCAAAGTTTTGTTTATTTAATTAATTCATGTATTTTAATTTCTTTTTTAATGATACGTTGGCAAAGTTTATTTATTAGGATTCATTCATGCACGCCCATAAATTAATACATACACGAATAAGTTTAATATGAGACGATTTCACATATTTATATCTATCTGATCGATCGAATCGATTCATATCTAAAAAAATAATAATATTTTTGATATAAAATAATATTCATGATTCAAGTCGAACATGAGATCGATTTTTTTAAATTCACTCGTGAAGTGATAATTTTTTGTAAATTTATAATAATATATTTGATTGGACTCGCAAGTGTTCGGCTATCATTCCACCACGCAAATTCTCCACTCTTCCAGATCCTCATAATTTATAACCCATTATCATAAAAAAGGTTTTTTTTTAAAAAAATTAATTAGGTCAATAATAAATTAGTGTAAAGTACTCGAGTGAACCAATTTTTTTGGCAAAAATTTATGTGAGATGGTCTCACGGGTCGTATTTGTGAGACGGATTTGTTATTTGGGTCTTCGGTGAAAAAGTATTACTTTTTATTGTGAATATGGGTAGGGCCGTAGGGTTGACCTGTTTTACAGATTAAAATCCGTGAGACGGTCTCACATGAGACTCAAAGGAAATTGTATTTTTAATCCTAAAAGTTGCGATAAATTCATGCTGAAATTATGTCACGTAACACCTTGGCTATGCTTAAAAAAGATGCCCTTTCCATTTGGCTTTTCTGGTTTCTTCCAGACAATTATATTTTATCTTATTTTCACATTCTTGAAAATAATAACTAACTTCAATTATATTATAATCAAAATATAATAATTTTCAATTTTAAATATATGATTTGATTCATGGTATGCATATGCCTCTTACGAAAAAATCTATTGGGATAACATAACTAACTAAAATAAAATTTGTAATTTTAGTCCCGTTCTTGAAGATAATAACTAATTTCAATTATATTATAATCAAAATATAATAATTTTCAATTTTAAACATATGATTTGATATCATGGTATGCATATGCCTCTTACGAAAAAATCTATTGGGATAACATAACTAATTAAAATAAAATTTGTAATTTTAGTCCCGTAAGTTAGATCTATTTTTTTTTTGTCTTGTAATTTATTAAAGTTTAATTTTCATATAATAAATTAGATTTTTTTTGTTTTTTTTTCTCGAAACCATTAAATCTATCAAATATGATTTATTTGACATCGATTCTATCATACATCATATATGTAGGAGAATAAAGATCGTATTATTCAAATTAATGTGATGAAAAACATGGAAAAATAAAAGACTATGACCCTAATACTAAAATGAGAGGAAAAAGTTTATTGTTTCTCTTTAATTTGTTTATGAATATATTAGTGTGTGATATATGCTTTATTTTTGTCACATATGATATTATTATTGCCAAATAATACCATATCCGATGGATTTAGTGATTTGAGAAAAAAAATATCGTAACAAAAAAAATCTAAATTACCGTATAAAAATCAAACTTTAACAACTTACTAAAACAAAAAATAGTTCAACTTAGGACTAAATGACAATTTTTACACTAACCAAATTCATCACATTCTCCTATTCAACTTCCAAGAACACTATTATTAGAAGAATTATAAATATTTAATATTTATAAGAAATAGTAATAGCATAAATGTAAAATAAACTTTAGTTATTTAGTTTTGAGAATAATTACATTTCCTTGATTGTCTTGGGGAAAAACGACAGACTTCTTTGGTTCTCAAATTAATTTACCCTAATTTTCGAGCCCCTATTTAATTTAAAGAAATTGATGGGAAAAACAGAATAAATTGCCCAATTTTTTTAATTAATTAATTAAAAGTAAGATTCAAAAATAGTAAATTAGTTAAACTGATAATTAGGAATAAGGACAAGGGCCAAAAAAGCAAAGCACTAGACTTTCAGAACATCACCGCTGCTTTCTTCACTCATTCACTTACTCCATTTACACGCGGTCCTTTTTAGCCGCCACCCTACTCCCTCTCAATGTATATATATAGATGTATGTATGTATATATATTATATATATATATATACTCTCCTCTGAGGAGATCTTTGTTTAACAAGGTTTCTCCAAGATTTTCCTCTGTTTACAAGCCCAAATATTTATTTTTCTGAAGAAATAAATTAATCGTAACAGAGAGAGAATGTGAATTGAATGACCCCTCTATTCGTGACAAGGAAAATAATAAACGAATGATACGAGGTCTCATATGAATTGTTGATGTGGGATTTGCTGCTTCGAGAATATGGAACCGAGGGACCTTTCGTTCTTGGCTGTTATTTTCATTGCTCTCTCCATTTTCTTGAGCTCAAGCTTTGCACTTTCCCACCCAAGGGAACCTTTCAAGGCTTTCTTCGGTTGGTTCATGCATCTCTTTGAGATTTTGGCAACTGGGTTGTGTTTATTTTTATTTTAATGTTGGTGTTATTAATGTTCATATTCTATTGCTGGCAAGTCGTATACGTTTTCTTGGGTGATTTGGAAACTGGGATTGGATTCTTTTGTCATTTTTCGCGCCTTTAATGCGGTAGAGTAGTTCTTGGCTTAATGGTAAGCTTTTTATTAATGATCATATACTGCCTCTTACATTTCCTTTGTTTCTTTGATTCTAAAGCTGGTTGGAGGCTTGTAAAGCTTCTTTCTTTTCTTTTCTTTTTTGATGTCCTTAATAAAATTTCTGGCATTGGAATTAAGTAAATGTGCAATTCAATTCTAGTATTTTTATTGTCTTACGGAATGCGGCAGAATATTGAAATTGAAATTTGATTTGTGTACAACAGTTTATCTCACTATTGGGATTGCCTATATTACACTCTATCCTGTTTATTTCAGACAACGGACGTTAAATTTTCTGTCTTTATAGATGCTTAATTCATTTTTGTCAATGAGGTTTCATTTCTTCTCATTAATTTAATTTCAATTATGACACATATGCAGGAGAAGAAAATTTGGGGTCATGGAAGGATGAACTATCGAGTGCTGCTGCAGAAGCTCCAGGACCGGCCAACGATGTGAAAACTCTTATATTGGCAGGGAACAGGACAAAGAGGCCTGACATTCTTGCCGGATTTCATAAATACAGAGGTGGATGGGACATTGCCAACAGACATTACTGGGCTGTAAGCCCTGTCCTCCTTGCTTTACAATGACACCTTCTCTTATGATAATCACTTGACAACCGAGTTCATGTTTTAGCCCTCACCTGCACTAAGACGAAAAAAGTTTTTCACAGCCTATTCAATACATTAAACATGTATTCGCTCAATGGAAAAGTCAGGGATCACGTCGTGCCTCCTTAACTGTTTGATAAAAATTAGGCCGATATCTGTTGACATACATATCATCATTAACACGAGTCCTTGAAAAAAATTGAAGTAGTGTGTTTGATATAGAAATGTCATGGATGCTTCTGGAGAATTTTTTATTAAGCAAATGATACTGTGACTAATCTGATGTGTAGCCATAATAGTCCTTGATGTTAGTGCTTGTTTGGCATTTTTATGCTCTCAAAGATTTTGTAGAAAACAAGAATGAAAATATTACTTTTTTGTCTTTACTGGTATGCATCACAAACATCGTATGGTCTGATTGCCTTTGAACATAACCATGTTTCTTTACTGATCTCGAGAATTTTTCCAGCCAAGCTCTCGGAGATTGCTTCAATCCATACAAAAACTTATTTAATTTGCATATCATTCCCCCAAATTGTTTCTCGAAGCCCGGTGGAGCATCCATAAACACTTCTTCCTCCAATTTGCCATTTAGAAATTCATTCCTTATATCCAACTGATACAATGGCCAATTAAGGTTTGCAGCCAGGAAAAGTAATATTCTGATTGTATTCAATTTTGCAACAGGTGCAAAGGTCTCTTGGTAGTCAATACCAAACGTCTGTGTGAAACTTTTTGCAACTAGTCTTGCTTTATAACGTTCCAAAGATCCATCTGAATTAAGTTTCACTCTGAAAACCCATTTACAACCCATAGTTTGTTTTCCTTCAGGAAGGTACATTATCTCCCATGTTTCATTTTTAGCAAGAGCATTCATCTCTTCAAGGACAGCTTTCTTCCATTCTGGAACGTTTAGAGCTTCCTGTATAGTTCTAAGCGCCATTGTAAGATTTAGTAAAGAGGGAGATTTTGGTTCATTAATAGTGAGTTCGAGTACAATACCTAGATTCAAATAGTTTTGGACAGGATCTGTACTTGGTTCAGACATTTGGTCGTGTGGAGTCATGGAGTCTTGTTTGTTCTGAGATCGTTTTGTTCTCCTGTAAACTTGGCCAAACAATCTTCATCATCAACTCGTGCTCTAGTATCAAGATTTTGAACAAGTGCTAACTCGGGTGTATCAATGTCCATATTAATCATGCCATAAAAAATAGGGCCCTATCCACATTCTCTATGGTGTCAAATTCAAGCTCAAATATAGAGTCTTCTACCTGACTCCCCTTTTGAAGAGGAGTGCCAAAAAAGGTTTGAGATTCAAAAAATGTTACATCCATAAACATACATATTATATATATATATATATATATATATATATATATATATAATATTTATCACGAGTATGATGATGCACGTGAACAAAAAACATACAACCAAATACTTTCAGTGTTAAATCAGAAGAAAAGTGAGACATGGGAAAGGTTTTCTTAAAAAGACTCAATGGTGAGGCAAAATTCAACACTCTTAAGGCATTCTATTAATCAAATATGTAGCAGTCAGAATAGCTTCGCCCCATAAATATTTTAGGTACTCTGGTAGTGAACATGAGTGACCTAACTACTTCAAAGAAATGCCTATTATATCTTTCTGTGAGTGACCTAACTACTTCAAAGAAATGTCTATTATTTCTTTCTGCGACTCTATTTTGCTGAGATGTTTGAGTGCGAGAATTGTGATGGATTATGCCTTTGTGCAGAAAAAAATCCCAAAAACTTATTAAAATATTATTTCCCATTGTCACTTTTGAACACTTAGATTTCTTTTGAAATAGTGTTTCTAGAGAACGAATCCAGAAATTAAAGTTGAAGGTGGACTTGAACTTAACATAATAAAAGTTAATATATATATATATATATGAGATATTAATATGAAAATAGTTAGCAAAATGACTTTGGTATATTTTTTTAAAAAAAAACCTATGGTTCCTAGCATATTGGAAATAAGAGAGTTAATTTTCAAAAAAGAAGTTTAATCAATATCATTTTTCAAAATTTATATATTATTTAAATTAATATGTATCTCGTGTAATATGAGACAAATTTCACTTAGATTCAAAATTTACATTTTAAAACTATTTTTAATATATTTTAAATGTACTTTCAAAATTAAATTCTATTAAATAAAAGAATTGATAAAATAAATCTATCACTTTTATGAGTTATTTGCACCAAACCTCATTTGAAATATCGAAAATCTACATTTATTTAATGTGAAAGTTAAATAGGTATTTTAGATATTAACTTTTATGAGTCATTAGCACCGTGATATCTTTTAAAAAAAATTAGACTGTGCTTAAATCTCTATATATATTTACCAAAAAAAATTAGAATTGGTTTGAATCTCTATAACTCTTTGTAAAAAAAAATTGGGCTGGGCTACAGCCCAGGACGGGCCAAGCATAGGTCCGTCCCTGAGTGTTTCAATCATTGTGTAGAAATTTTTAAAAATTTACTCCGATTATGATTTATCAGTAAGTAGATAGACCCAAGTTAAAAGTGTGTGATCATCAATAAATGTGATAAACTATTTTTTGCCAGAAAGAGTTGGTGTCTTGAAAAGTCCCCACACATCACTGTGAATGAGCGAAAAAGGTTTTTATGCTTTATATGGGTGGGCCCTTGTCACATACCCAGACACACTGCAGAAACTTGTTGGGACTTGCATGGCAAACCACCTAACAGGAAGCCAAAATCTTTTAAACAAAAAGGCAGTGGTGGCAATGGGGGTTTAAGGGCTTATCAATCTGGTACTGAAAACCAAGATAATGCAGACAAATCTTCAGGGGGAGTCTCTTTCATTAAGGAACAGCTAGACCAACTGTATTATAAGCTCTTTCACTCTACACATTTTTCAAATTCTAGTACTGTCCCAGCATCTTGTTCTCTAGCACAGATAGGTAATTACTTACAATCTGTTGTTCTCAATGTGTCAATGGCCCTTGGATAATAGATTCAGGTGCTACGGATCATATGACGGGATCATTCAGGCTGTTTCACTCCTATATCAATCTAATATTATGACAAAAAAAAGACTATTTTTATTCTTATTTTTTACAGATTTGTTGCATTCTTGTGCAGTAGTTTGTGAAGTACAAGAGTTTTAATTTTTTTTTGGTTTTGTTGATTTAGTTGAAAATGTGTATTGCTAACAGAGAAACTTGAGATAGAAAGCTTATCCTATGGATGAATGCTGTTCCTGTGTTAAATATTGTTTAAGACATGATGTTAATTAGTATCCTACTCGTAATTCATCCTACAAACTGAAGTAAACAATGATTGTTTTACGAGATGACGAAAGTAGTTTATAATCAATCATTGTTCATTAAATATTTGGTAATCAAGCATCGGTGTTAGCTTGTGACAGATGTTGTTTCATAACATGTATTTATTTTTGCCTTGTCAATTAATATTGCAGTGGTAAATGTTAATATGTTAGTGATTATGGATATTGTAATCCCTTGCTTATTTATTTTTGTATCAGTCTGTTGGATTTATGGGTGCTGCAGCTTTCATTGTCGCGGTTTTGTGGTTTATTTCATTTGCCTTGGCTCTTATTATCCATCATTTCTGTGGATGGAAAATATCTATCAATGGCAAAGAATCAAGCTGGTCACTCAGGATATGTCTTGTCCTACTTATCATCTTCACCAGTGCTGCAGCGTAATAATCTAAACTCGCTCCATTTTGCAATAATTAAAAGTAACTATCAAATGCTTGAATGGTTTTATTCAGAGTTTGTTGGTAATTTAATTTGCATGGTTTCAAGTCTCTGTCTGAAGTCTGTTTTATGCCAGCATCTTATTTTGTGTCGCACAATTACTTGTCCCGTTGTACTTTTTTGACAATTTTTGAGATAATTAATATGGTTCCCTGCGATCTACAATCCATGTGACTGTACCGAACTATATATCATTAGGGAAGAAAAGGTCACATTTCAAGCATTTATCTCATGAGCATGGACGTGCTAGATTATTGGGATCTTATGATGACATATATGTTCCGTACTAAGTATTGTTCCATACTAAGTATAGCTTCGCTTACATTTTTATTCCACTTCCGCTGCAACATTTGATGCATTATTTAAGGTCTTTCTTCCCTTTGACACCCAACTCTTAATGAGGATATAAATGTGTTACTATATAAAGGGGTCGAATACGTTTCTGTTTAAGGGAACTCTCCTGAAAACTTTTTGCAAACTAACTCATGGTTGATGTTTTTGCATCTTTAGAGTCGAGTACACAACTGTATTTCAGACAAATATCTATGACTAAAATGCAATCCTCCCATTGTATAGTTTATGTCCATTTACTATTATATTTTTGTCTCTGGATATCATGTGCAGAGTATATTGATTTTTTCTGTGATGTACCTCTTTGTCAACAGGATTGGATGTATTTTACTTTCTGTAGGACAGGATAAATTTCATGGAGAAGCATTTCATACTTTGAACTATGTTGTAAACCAGTCAGAGTACACAGTGCAGACACTAAAAAATGTCACGGAATATTTGTTGCTGGCAAAAACTGTCAGTGTAGCCCAGATTTTCCTTCCTTCAGATGTCAAGGATGATATCGACCGGTTAAATGTGGAGTTAAACAGTGCAGCAGATACTTTGGAGCAGAAGACCGACGAAAACTCGGGAAAAGTACGCAAAGTCTTCAATACAGAGTATGTTGTTTATATACCACCCATGGTATTTTTGTGACTGAATTTTCGACTCATGTAATATTTTTAACCAGTCACCTTATTGTAGGAGAGCAGTACTGATAGTTGTCGCAGTGGTGATGCTTCTCATATCCATTCTAGGTCTTGGTACGTTCTGCTACAGCGCCTAAAACCCTGTCGGACGAATTTCATCTTTTACCAGTAAAATCAAAAGTTTGTTTACGAAGTTTGGTTGATTACAGAATAGCATTGCCGTAACTTTTACAAAAATAGTTTTGAGAGGAAAGAAATGTCTACTGCTTTCATAAAAACGAAAGGTTGAATTTTTTTATTATTTATCTCAGCCAATTATTTGTTACAGCTTTACTGCTCCTTTCATAGCTTGAATTTTTTTATCGTCCTAGCTCTTTTTATAAGTGGCCTAACTCTGGTCTAGATAAAGAAATTCTCATATTTAGTACTTTATATTTATATGTTAGCTATTGAGAGTGTATTTTCTAATTGTAGTGCTATCTGTCATCGGCCATCAACATGCAATTTACATGTGAGTTCCTTTCCTTTCCTTTTCTTTTCTTTTTCAGCCCTTTTATGCTTTTCCAGGTTATATAGTTGATGATTACATTATTAAATAAGGATTCCTTGAATTCAAGGAAAAGTATTTTAGAGTATCTTGTTTGTAAAATTTCTGATGTTCCATTATATTGCTACAGATTCATCACCAGCGGATGGTTACTCGTCTCAGTTACGTTCATTCTTTGTGGAGTTCTTGTTATTCTGAACAAGTAAGACACTTTTGTTGCAGATGACTTTTCTTTACTTTCTTTTATAGGGTTTTTGACGGTTTGATACAAGGTTCGGCATGAACTAGAGGCTACCTTTTAGTGTTATATTATTCAACTATGGATTTAGTTTAGGCTTTAACAGATGAATAGTTCTCACAGTTTTAAAAATTATGACTTATTCGTACCCTTTTATATAACCCTACAACTACACCTCATTGTTGCTACAACTCAAGAATGATAAACTCATTATTACTGTTAAATGGTTACAATTACCCCTCTTGTCCTATGTGTCACAGCGATCGAGTTGTTACTTATATTCATTAGTTTTGTACATGATATGCATTTTTTCCTGTAAGTGTGACAATAAGGAGTGTATGCTTATGGAGTTATGGTTGTTTCAAGGATATTGAAAGTCGGTGTAGGTTTCAACAATATAATTTGTATGTTTGGCTCAACTCATATGCAATGTTAATATTGAGCCTCTGCGTACTTGATTTTGATACTTAATTACTTCTGGGTCATGCCCTAAATGGTAAAGATGGAAATTTCCGAATTCTGGGAGCAATCTTGGTGTACCCAAAGTGATCTTTAAAATCAATGCTCTTTGTGCATTTGAAAAGCTGCTTTGTATTATGTGTTTCAGCGCAATAACTGACACATGCGTGGCCATGAGCGAGTGGCTCGAAAATCCTCATGCCGAAACTGCACTAAGCAACATCCTTCCTTGTGTTGACCAGAGAACAACGAACCAAACTCTGTTCAAGAGCAAACAAGTGATCAACGATATTGTTAACATTGCCAATGGATTTGTAGGCTCTATTGCCAACTCAAATCCACGCCCACACGCTGCTTCACATTATTACAACCAATCAGGTCCTCTGATACCTCCACTGTGCTATCCTTACGACACCCAGCTGCAAGATCGTTCGTGTTCAGCTCAAGAAATTTCAGTTGACAATGCTTCTCTGGTAAGCAGCTCTGATGCAGTTGATACTCTTTTGCATCTCTGCTGAAACTTTTTCGCATCTCTCTGAAGAAAATTATTCAATGAGTGGGGCAAGGTGTTTTGTGGTCACTACCTAAAACTTAAATTAAAAATTTTCACTGCTTGAGCACTTGAGCTTAATCTACCAGTGAATTGGCCTTGAGTCAACTCAAATGCTTATCGAGCCACTTTAATGCTAGCTCAAGAAGCTCGAGCACCAATCAAGCTCTAGCTTGAAGAAGGTTGTGGCGGTTAAAGTTTCCTTCATAAAAATTATAGGCAAAACCAGATAATTTATGAAATAGTACGATCACTTTAAATTAGATCAAAATTGTTTGTAAAATAAATATCGAGTTCAAGCAGCTTGAGTACTCCTCCAACCCAATTAAAGCATGGGCAAGTTTGCCTCAATTTACTACTTAAACCCGATTCGAGCTTAGCTCAAAGTGACTTCAAGCCAAGCTTGTACTCGCAAGCAGCTTGATTTACTTGAACCTCTCAAGTATGGCCAATAACTTGAGTAATGATTAACATACTTCATTTTCATGGCTTCAGGTTTGGCAGAACTATACTTGCACGGTATCAGCAACTGGCCTTTGCAGCAGTAGTGGTAGACTCACTCCCGGCATGTACGCAGAACTGGTGGCAGCAGTAAACGTCAGCTATGCCCTCAAACATTACACCCCGCCTCTCTTAAACTTTCAAAATTGTAATTTTGTACGAGATACTTTCAGAAACATCACCAAAAACTATTGTCCTCCATTGGTGCACAATCTTCGCCTTGTAAATGTAGGACTAGCACTTATATCAGTAGGAGTCATGCTGAGTCTTGCCCTATGGATGCTGTACGCGAACCACCCCCGAAGGGAGGAAGTGTTTGCTAAGATCTCATCAAGAATAAGAGACAGCTTCAGTGGCAACAAACGCAGATATAGTGAGAATAATGTAACATCAAGTACAAATATTCCACGCATTGGAGTTTAGACTAGAGTTTGGTGGGAATGAAATTTTGGCTGATAGTCATTTTGCATAAATGCATTATACTTTCAGCTATACATGTATGGTAAAATCATCATTATGACTGTTCTTTAGTTGTATAATTTTATCTCCAAACCAACCAATCTCACCTATAATTCTTATTTACTATTTTTTTCTTCTTCTGAATATCAGCTCAATTATGGGCTAATTACACCAATTCCTTGCGAAAAAATGTTAAAGGTATGAACATAGGACAATACATCATTTATTTTTTTAAATAAAATATATTTAACTCACATTTTATAAAAATTCAAGAACATTTACCTTTTCTGATAGAGTTTTGTGCCTGATTTTTAAAATACGTGGTCTAAAATATTATTGATTTTACAGAGTTTTTTTTGTTTTTTTCCCTTAAATTTAGCACAAGGGGTATTAATGTAATTTGCTCGTTTAGGAGTGTTGACGCAATTAGTCATAAATTTTTTAAAATTCCATTAGTTTACAATTCAATACAAATCCGAAATCTCAAAAAGTCCAGGTCATTAAATTAGGCCCCAAGAACCCTCGAAGCTAAATGAGTGTATTGTTTTTGGGATAGATTATTTATGCGTTATTAAATGGAAAACTATTTTTTTATATAGTCTTTCAACATGTTTTATTATTAATTTTTATTCTTGAAATTAAAATTACACAAGTTATTCCAAATTCTTTTATATATATATATATATATAAATATATATATCAATTTTGATATGCTGCACATCTACCGTGCACACCTATGTGAGCACCGATGATGTGTCACTCATCCATTGGATGCGCAATTTTTCTATGTCTCATCACATCCAATTGGTGAGTGACACCTCATCGATGCTCACATAATGTGTACGATAGATATACAACATATCAAAATTATATATATATATATATATATATATATATATATATATATATATATATATATATATATATATATATATATATATATATATATATATATATATATATATGGTCAATTAGAACGCAGCGTACACGAACCATTTATTGACCAACTGAATTGGTTTTTTTTTTTTTTGAATTCGACCCACTATTAATTTGATTAAATTATTATTATTATTTTTTTTTGGGGAAGAGGATTATAATTTGAGATCTCGGTGAATGTGAAGAAATGGCCAATAATGAGCCAAGTTAGTATGTCACTGAATATCGTATTAAAGTCATTTCCAACCCATTATGTTATCTTAGTGTCACACTAACTTTAAAATAATGTAATTCCTACACCAAATACAAAATTAATCTCCAACCTATCAACTCTAAACTCTACCCTAAAAAGAATATTTTCGAAATATTCTCTATTATTTTATTAACAACAAATAATTTATTTCACAAAATATTTATAAACACAATAATTAAAATAATTTATTAATATAATAATAAATTATCACAAATAATTTATTAACATAATAATATTATCTTTATTAATTATGTATTAAATTAAAATATCCAAGTTTTTTAAAATCACTTTGTTAAAATTTATTGTTTGAAATAATACATTTTAATAATTAAATTAGATTATAAAATTAATTATATAATATTTAGAGTTAAGTAAAATAACATAAAAAGAATTACAAAAATAAAACAAAAAAAAGCAACGCATTTGGTGCAACCTTGAAGCAAATCTCTATCTTGGAACAAACTACACCATCTTGCTTTTTACACTAACTAGCAAGAAGCACGTGCGATGCACGTAAATATTAATTATTTAATAAAAATTAAAATTTGATTTTTTTTAAAAATAATTTGATTCATTTTTTTATTTATATTGATTTAGTCTTTTGTCATATTAGACGAATAAATTAATTAAGAACTTATATACTTTACTTTCAAAATTGTTTCTCAAATTGAAATTCAAGTCGTTAATTTTATGTTATATAATAAATTATAATTAGCATAATATATAGAATGAATTGAACTGTGACAAATTTTGAAAATATATATATCTAAGAACCACGTATAAGGTATAATAACCTAAAAATCAACCAGATTATGGATTTTATAAATGCATAAATCATAATTTATATAAGTGAAGCACACTAAGGACAAATAATTGTCAATTTAAAATATTTATGACTAACTCGTCAAAATATTATCAAAACTAATGAAATAATAATAATTGATAATAAAATATAACCTATAATACTCAAAATTTGCTTTTAAAATTTGTTTTCAATCATTTTTACACGGTTGAAAGATTTTCTCAAACAATTATAAATATTAACCACGTGAAAATTGTGAAAGACGGTTCAATATTTCTAATGATATTTTCAACCAGTTGACAATCTAAACAACAAGATATAGTTTGAAGAGTTAGTCTCATGTGAGACCGTCTCACGGATCTTAATCCGTGAGACGGGTCAACCCTACCCATATTCAAATAAAAAGTAATATTCTTAGCATAAAAAGTAATACTTTTTCATGGATGATCCAAATAAGGGATCCGTCTCACAAATACGACCCGTGAGACCGTTTCATACAAGTTTTTGCCTAGTTTGAAATGTAAAAACTTGTGAATAGTAAAAACACGGGAATTTTATGGATGTAAAACATTCACACGTCACTCATTCCTCTGTAAAAAAGATTCCACTAAAAGACTTTTTCTTATATTTTTATATATATATATATATATATATATATATATATATATATATATATATATATATTTATAAGTGTGACTAAAATATTTAATCTTCATATTATAGCTAACTATTTTAATTTTTCTATCAGATTCGTATTTTATGATATTATTAGTATATTAAAATTCATAATTATTGATATAAATTCTAATAAATAATTTATTAAATTCTTTACTTTCAATTCTTAGTTAAAAAATAATAAAATATATTAGTATTAAATTTCATATTATTATATTATTATATACTTATCATGTTATTGTACTATTGCATATATAATTATTTTTTTCTTATATCTTCATGTGATACTATAATTTATTACTTAATTAGAAACTACACTAAAATATAATTACAAAATTGCATTAAAATAATAAAATAACATGTAGAAAGAAAATTAAAAGGATAAAATATTTAAACTTAGTATAAAGATGGATTATTTGATAAAGTTAATTTAGGAATTACATTTTATTCTTGAAGTGATATAAATTATTACAATCAATGTATATTGTAGTGATAATTCATTAGCAATTGTTAGACTATTAATTATATATGATGTAGAATAATTAGGCTACTAATTAATTATATATTAGGTGGAATAAATAAAAAAAATTGATAATTTCTTTTTACACTTACAACAATTAGAAATTTACAAATATATCTTTATTGAATTTTTGGATTTGTATTGATGAGGATGTCATTTTTATCTTTTGACAATTGAAAAAATTGTCAATTATCTACACTTACGTAGGTTTATAGATAAAAAAAATATATTTTTTATTATCAAACATATATTCATTTTTAATGCATAGATTTCCCATAAATTATGTAGAAAATTTCTATGCAATTAATCTAACAACACACAATTTAAGGGGATGGTAGAAAATTTACAATGAAAAACTTTATTATTATTTTTACACTTTTATAAGTATAATAGTTAAATATATATTCTTTTAATATTTTTAATGATTTTTTAAAATTAAAAAAAGCTATTGTTTTAATATTTTTTCTAAGAATTATGTATCAAGAAAATATTATTTCTCTAATGTATTTTTATTATAAAATATTTATTCAATTTTTATGTAACATTATTTTCAAAGATTCTTATGTTGCAATTTTTTTTTAAAAAATAAAAACACTATTTTAATCTTTATGTATTTAATGATTGTGTAATTTTCATGCAATTAATCTAACAATACACAATTTATGAGAATAATAGAAAATTTACAAGGAAAATTTTGTTATTTTTTTTGTACTTTTATAAGTATAATAGTTAAATATATATTCTTTTTAATATTTTTTGTAAGAATTATGTATGAAGAAAATATTATTTTTCTAATATATTTTTTATTTTTATTATCGAATATCGATTCAATTTTTATGTAATATTATTTTCAAAATTTCTTATTTTACAATTTTCTATTAAAAAAACAAAAACACTATGATCCTCATGTGTTTAATGAGTTCAAAAAAATAAATACCTCAATTAAATACATAATCAATACATTACAAATCCATTATCCCAAATTTGTCCCTAAATTTTATATATTTTTTCCACCAATGCCCATGCAATTAATACAAACAATGCATAGTTTTTGGGCAATGTAGTAAAATCACAATCAAAAAACTTTGCCCATCATCCACACTTTTATAGGTATATAGATATAGATTTAGAGTTCCATTGAAGAAGCTCTAAGTAGTCGTATAGTACGACGAGAGCGTAAATAATTGTAACCATATACATATAAAATGATAACAATGGAATGCTAATCCTCGGACTTTCTGATGAGAATTGAGGTCCTTGCATAGGAGGAGAGTGGTTGCTTGACGCTCCATCGATATTCTGGCTATGAAGTCATCAGATACTTTACTGTTTTCGTCCGTAGATCATTGAGCTCTAGATTGGTTGGTCAGAGGAGTGAAGACCTTAAGAGTAATGACACAGTACTAAAAAAATATTTTTAACTTAAAATCGACCTCCAAAAATGGATTAAGAATAAACTCTAGATGCATGAAGAAAGCAATTGGGAAAAGACGAGACCTTGTTCGTGACATAGAAACTGTTGTTTCGTGTATAGCATACCTATCTCCATTTTTTTCTGGCTCCGTCCCGAGTTGTTTGAGTTATAAATTTTGGATTTCAGACAAACGTTATCTGCCATCTATGAAAAACATAATCCTTAATTTTAATTCTACGTAAATTTTTATTTACAGGGCGTATATATTTGTTTACAAATGTATGTCTGAACCTTCTCAACTAAAACCCAAACTAAAAATCTGCACTTGCAATTTCCTCTGTTAGCGGCAGCCATGCTTTTCATCGGCAAAATGTAAGTATACGAACCACGAAGCACGAACAAAGGATCGAAAAACGTGACCAGTTACCGTTCATCTATAACATGCGGGCGATGTAATGTCAATGGACCACCTTCCTCATCAGATGGAGAAAATGACCGATTAGCCTGTTAATGGCCACCACATGGGAAACTGAATGAGCAGGGTTCTTAGCATTTCATGGGGGCATACATTGAATTTTTTTTTTAGTGTTTTCTATTACATATTATATTGCAAAGTGCTGCTATATTTCTAATTACAATTTCCTATCTTCTGAGAGAGTTTAAAAATTACAAGGTTTCCTAGCTCAGGATTCGGCGAAATAACGATTCACGTAAGAAAGATCGAAGGAAGCAGCAGATATTTCAACAAGGACAAAGGTAGGGGAGTTAGAATAATACAATTGTGCATGGCTGTTTGATTTACCTGTTGGTGTCGGCGTCGTAGGATGGAAGTCGCTGCTTTTAGTATTATACAAGTTGGCAGAATAATCCCGGTAACTCGCAGCATCAACAACTGCAATATATGCCCAATAATAGGTTAATTATCCCAATAGTCAAAAAATAACTTCATTCTTGGTGTATAACGTAGGAACTTACCATGATCAGTGGGAAAGAATAGTTCCCAGCTCGGCTAACAATGACCGGAAAAGTATGTCGCAGGATCAAGAGAACCATGAACTGCACAAACAGAAGCATTACTGTGCCACCAATTATGTAGCCAAGTTGTACATTTTACAGTTGCTACACACTTTAAACCAAGTTCTGCTCTAGAAAATCAAGCTCATGTGAAATCTTTTCCAATTATTTGAACATTTACAATCTTCCTACGGTGGTGTAAATCATTATTTTCCTTGACCATGTCTTGTACCATTTTTAGAATGTGTTGTGTATAGGGAGCCATATCACCCATGTAAATAACTCGCAGGTAAGTCAGTGAGTTGCACTCGAAAGAACTTGATGCATATGACAATTTGGAGGAAGGTGAAATGATCGTTTGACAGTCCAAAGAAATTTAAATAAAGAAAGGCAAAAAAGAATTACCAGCATGGCAACTGAGCGACAACAAGCTATGCTTCGAGAGGTAGAAACTGTATACTCGTCATAGTCCGGATCAAGTAAACTTCTGTCAGTTGATACCATTGTAATAATATGAGGATCGTTTGAGTTGCTTCTAGCAATTTGCCAATGTCCCCTGACAACAACCGGCTGATTTAGTGATGAGAAACTTCATAAAGTTCTGTAAATTCCTTCTGCAATACACAGTATTGAGATCAAGGCTCGATATTAAGAAAGGAAAATTACCTCAAGTTCATTGGCAGTCCTCCCAAACGAAAAATGGGGGGTGGTGCCGTATATCCAGGCTTGAATTGCTGAATTTTACACACAAAAACACAATTTAGACAATTGTTAAAAAAGATTTCAAAAGAGTCATGGAAGCTGAATTCACTTTTAAGAAATGCTAGAAATTAGAAGCTCACCTGATGGCAGATTTCACACATGGTGTCGCCTTTCTCGTTGCACCACCTCTGTACGCATTTGCGATGAGCATACTGAAAGTAAACAAAATAGGGGCAGAAGACCGTTAATGTAGGTCGTTTCAATTGAAGGGGCTCATGGAAAGATTAAACGCAACATCAATAAACACAAAATCTCCAAGGCAGAAGCAAAACAAAAACTTAAAACAATCCACCTTTAAACTTCCACAGCAAGAGCAAGGTGCCTCCATATTTGAATCGAAATCTTCATCCTGGCATATCCTGCACTCCACCACTTTTCTTGAAGACAGACTACATTCAAAATCCTCATGGGACGAACAACTAGTCGCTGTACCATTGATTGTCACAGGTGCCACGTGATTCAAAAAAATTCTACTTTCAATAGCAGCCTCCAAAGTTGATTCGGTGAGCAAACGATCAACAAGCAAAACAAAGTGATCTCCCATCGTTTTAGAAAACAAGGGCAATCCTCTTATTTTAAAGAAAGCTCTATTCAATCAGTTCTCGTGGAGCACCTGATTATAGCATAACAAGATATATGATGACTATAAGAAACTCACAACAAATACAGCAGAAATAATTATTACACGTTAAAATTACAACTTATTGCACAATCCGTGTTTATTAATTGTCACGCGTGTTCTGTCCATAATAAGATTAAATGCTACAGGGGGTTAGGCATGTTAAACTAAAGCCTTGTAATAAACGAAGCAGAGGGAAAGCATGCTGATTAACAGAAAACAACCTTGAGGACAGAAAAAAATTCTCAAATGATCAATTTTAATCCCCAATGATTAAAAAAAGGAAGAGAGGAGTTGAACGAACAAGGCCGAATGATGATTCTTTTTAGTATTCAAATATATTGTTCAAGTCATCTAAAGACAACCACAGGCTACAAGAAACAGAATGAAAATACAAACAAAAGTTCGAATATTAATTAAGAAGGGAAAAATAAAGAATTGAAAACGACTGCTATTTTTTTTTCAAAAACATCAGGATGCTTTTCCTCGATAAAAAAATAAAATAAAATCGAAAGTCTTTCTCAAGGATTCCAAAAACTGCCAAAAATAGCACGAAGCCATTTCACAAAATCACTCAAAGAAACAAACCCAAGATTCCAAAACCAAGGAAAAGAGAGGAACACGTTTCAGAACGCCAGAAGAGGGAAAGTTGAACACACCCGGGTAAGAAAAAAAAGGGATCTTTTTCACGATATAGAGATAGAAGCAGATAAAGAAAGCAAAATCACGCACAAAACGAGGGAATCAAAGGAAATATGCTTAGAAAACGTCACGAACATGAGGCAAAAGAGTCTTACAAGAAGGGGATCGGATGCCTGGAAGCCAAGAAATATCTCTTTAGCAAAACCAGAAATTGGTGAAGAAGCAAAGCAAGAAATTGGATGTGTTTATCGGCAGAACCTCAATTCAAATTCTCAGACGATACACAATCACACACATTTTGCAAATATATGTATATATATGCACGAAAATCAAAATCTTTTCAAAAGTTAATATGTAGTATGTCTCGAGTCTTTCAAGCATGTCCCACCATGAATGCACGCGACACTTGCACAATGAGTCTTCGAAGTATTTTTTATGCCTTTTTAATGTTTGAAAGAAAAGTTAATAAGATTACCTTCACTCAAAATCTTAATTCTATTTTAAAATAATTTTATTTTAAAATAGTACGATTTCTACGTCGAATACAATATTGATCTCCAACTCATTTACTTCAAATCTTACTCTAAAAACGAATATTATCTTTTATTTGATTTATTAAATTTATTTTATTTTTTGAACGAAATGTGGACAATTTTCAACCCATCTATTTGATTTATTTTAATTTTTATGTTTAAATATTTAATTATTAAAATAATATAATAATATTATATTATTATTTAAATAATATTTATAATCTTTCATATAAATATTTATATAAAAAAAAAAAAGAGAGAGCTCTGGAACCATATGTCATTTTGGCATAGAGTTGGAGATGTCCTAATTACTGAGATATTAATGGAAACTATATTATTGGTCTCCTTTTCACCTGTATCGGCTCTCGTTATTATTTTTTATTGAGTGAGTCTCATATGAGATCGTCTCACGGATCATAATCCGTGAGACGGGTCAACCCTATCCATTTTCACAATAAAAAATAGTACTTTTAACATAAAAAGTAATACTTTTTCATGGATGATCCAAATAAGAGATCCGTCTCACAAATATGACCCGTGAGACCGTCTCACACAAGTTTTTGCTTTTTTTATTTACGGTGAAATCCACAGTCAACATATTTAGACGTGATTAATATATAATTTGATGATAGTTTTGTAAAAAAATTGTTGATATTTGGTTTGATAAAGATAATCGAACTTAATATTATTGTCTAATGCTCATCTTCTTCTTCAACTTGGATATACACTAAAGTCGGCTCCCATTTTATGAGATCATTTCAAGTTGTAAAGTCAATATTTAAGTGAACTTATTTCAATATTAGAAGGTTTAGTAGGAATTATAGAGTTTTTTTTATAGATTTCGAAATTCAAAAACTTCAAAATTTATATTTTTGAAGAATCTTAATTAGAACGTGTTCGATTGCGAATTTTAGGGAAAATTGATATAATATTATATTCATGCAATTTCAAAGCTTGTAAAATATGTTTGTATACTGCAAAGGTTAACAAAAAGCTTAGGTACATTAATTAATTTGTAAGTTTGTTAAATAATTATTTATGTTAGCGTCCTTTCGCACGCGATAGATACATATATACATATTAATATATTTCTTTTATGTAAAATAATATTTGTGTGAAATATATTAGACATGTTTTTATTTTTTTGAATAAGTGTATATTGAGATATGTTATTTATAGATAAATTATAAATTTATTAAAATATATTTTTATCGTATTTTTAATTTCTTAATTAAACTAAGATTAAAACTTTTGTAATCTTATAGGTGCACTTTTTTTTTTTACTTATAAAAAATTACATCATGAAGACATCTCATTTATTATATTATAGAAGTATAGATTATATGTTAAAGTCATTATTAGTTGGTTATGTTTACTCTTTTAACAAAAATAACATTATTATATAAAAGTGTATATTATATAATATTTATTAATAATAACACAAAAAATCATATGAGATCGTTTCACTGTTAAATTTTGTGATGACAAATCTTCTACTCGACTTGACTCATTCACTAAAGTATAGCTCACTATATTTTCGATGTCTGAAAAAAAAAATACCATAGACTTTGAATATTCTTTCGAATTTGAGTTGATCTCATGTGAGACTGTCTCACAGATCATAATTTGTGAGACGGGTCAACCATACTCATATTCATAATAAAAAGTAACACTTTTAGCATAAAAAGTAAATAGCTGACTCAAATAAGAGATCCGTCTCAGAAATACGATCCGTGAGACTGTCTCACATAAATTTTTGCCATCGAAATTAAGTGCATGTATTCCGTTGTATGAAACGATTTATATTTTTAGATACATAATTCAGGAATATAATATACTATCTATGAGTGAGTCTCATGTGAGACCGTCTCACGGGTCATAATCCGTGAGACGGGTCAATCCTACCCATATTCACAATAAAAAGTAATACTTTTAGCATCAAAAGTAATACTTTTTCATGGGTGACCCAAATAAGAGATCCGTCTCACAAATACGACCCGTGAGACCGTCTCACACAAGTTTTTGCCACTATCTATATAGAGTTATTGTGTAATTTTAGATATGCCTAAAACACGATTCTTCTTATCAAAATAACTACGTAGTTCTATTATATCATGACAATATTTTTTTATATCTTATTTTTTATTCTATCATTTCAATT
Source organism: Primulina eburnea (assembly GCF_022965805.1). NCBI lineage: Eukaryota > Viridiplantae > Streptophyta > Magnoliopsida > Lamiales > Gesneriaceae > Primulina > Primulina eburnea. Next base: position 31,841,036 of record NC_133106.1, on the reverse strand, counting down.
TTTAAAATCAATAACTTTCATTTTATTTATTTTTTTAAAAAAATTACTTATTATTATTATTATTTTTTCTAGACCGGAAACACGAATCGAAGTGTGAAATAATTCGCCACTTTACTCTTTCCCGGTAGGGTAATATATTTTTAATAAAATTTCTCGCAAAATTTGATTTAAATTTAATAATTGAACACATATTTTCAAAACTAAGGGTAATACGTGGATCCATCAGACCACCAAACCTTAATAATATGTTTTGTTTTTGTTTTCAATTCATGCAAATATCAAAGGGAATACCCTACGCATCCGCCACGTAACCAATTACGCGATCTATTAATCATTCGTTAATCTGTAAAAGTGGTGACGGATTGCGTAGGCAAAAGGTCTAAATTAAATGAAAATAATTAATTTTAGGATTTAAATATATTTTTAGAAAATATTTTACGCAATCTAAAATGATATTATAGTCACAATTATGTCTTATAATATATATACAGTTAGTTCATACATATAAACCGTACAAGCACGTATCACGTACAAAGACGTATTCGAGTTGTTGGAGTAAGTGACCATTTAACAATTTATCAAGAGTTCGATTTCTTCTACCAATATATTATTGGGCGAGCTTGTCACATAATACATGATCAGTGTAATTTATCTTTCTAGCGTAATTTGCATGTTATTGTGTCAGTACGACGATTAACCTAGTGCGAATCGAAGAGTTGCGACTGTGTAAACAAAAATTAAATGGGGCAGACTAATTCTATTTTGAATTTTTTTCCACACGTAATATTTTTTGTTGATGTAGTTCGATTCCCAGAAGGGACTCGTTCAAAGCTGAGGAGTGTTCTAAAGTTTGAGGTTGATTTGTTCAAACCAATATTTTTCCATCATCGTGATATAATTTTTGATTAATTAATTGATAGAGAAACGAAAGTCAACCCACCATCATTGACTTCCAAATTCGTGAATTTGAGACACTCCAATTGATTGCCAGGTCTAAATTTTTAGTGATAGATGAAATTATATTAAATATGTAATTTACAAAGATAATATGTGAATATTTGAATTAATTTTATATATTTAAAATCTTTTCAAATAATTTGATTAGTCAAACTGTTCATAAAATACCACTAAATTAGGGTCGTGGTTATTACAAATATTTGAATTAATTCATCTCATCGTTCTCTCTTTTAGAATTTCAATGTAAGAAAGGTTTAACGTCAAAGCATCACATGAAGACTTCGCAAATGATTAAAAAGTAAATTAATTATGGAAATTTTTTTTTATAAAGTTGTGCGATTTTATAAAAAATAAATCAATAATAAAATTTTAAACTATTTACAAACAGTATCTATCAATATAATAAAAATAACAACGGTAACACAAAGAAAAACAACAAAAGCAATCATGATGGAACCACATCAAACAAGGATGTAAAATAGGGGAATTATATTAATTTTTGCATTGTATAATTTCCTTCTATGCAATTTTGATTATATGGATTGTCAAATTTTATTATTTAGTGTGTGTGTGTCTATATATATATTTTGAAATTTTGGTCTTTTTTTCAGATTTACACGATGATGTGACGGATATATGACACTGATATTACGCCAATGTGAGAGCTCACATGTGTGGTGTTCCATTAATTCTCTGTATGAATAAAAGATTGAATGATCAAATTACGAGACACATGAGTCTGAATCTAATTTGACAACATAAATTAATGAAATTATAAATATTAAAAAATACGAGATAAAATTGTAATTTTCATAAATTATCAAACTATAAATTGTTGGGAAATTGTGTTTATAGTGAAGTTTTACTAATTTAAGGCACAAATTTGCAAATTGATAAATAAGACGATCGAAATTTAAATTTTTCATTGTTTTATTTATTTATTTATTTTGTTCTTGTTATTATTTGTTAAATTGATTTTGGATTTTTATTTTTCGGATTTTTCATATTATTATATTTCGAGGGAGAAAAGATTGGTGGGTTATGACAGGTTTCACTTAAATAAGTGGAATTAATTCAAATTCAAATATTTTTTTTAGTTGAATTAATTCAAATATTCAATGATCGATGAAATTATATTAAATATGTAATTTATACAAAATTAATTCAAATATTCACATATTAGTGTGAATATTTGAATTAATTTTATATATTTAAAATATCTTCAAATAATTTGATTAGTCAAATTGTTTATCAGATACAACTAAATTAATTAGGGTCGTGGTCGAACCACCTGTTTGAATTTATCATAGCATGACCGACTAGGTGTCATCTGGCGTATGACCGTCGACGACACGAGGTAATCTCATCGATAATTAATAATTAATTTTCTATCTTATGAACTTATTTTATTTTATATTAATTAATTCAATCGACCCTTTGAATTAAATATGGAGGTTTACAGTTACAATTATACAAAGACTTTCACGTGGAAATCAATGATCGGTAGATGATCGAATCCAAATCTAAAATGATAAATCGAGTTGGTAAGTTAGATGATCCAATCAACTTCAAAATTGGATCTACATGTATCTATATGTTTTTCTAGCGATATGTGTGTATGCGTACAATCAACTTTTGACATACCAATAGTCGTTTGACTCAGGTATCTTATTTCTCATAAATGTGAGAATGTCGAATTCGTCTCTGTGGAATATGTCTCGAGTTCAAGATCTCTATATATTTATTACGAAAACTTGCGGGTGTGTTAGACATGTGATCGTGTCAAATATGAAATGATCTGACTTCTTTTATCAAGCGTTGTTGTCCCGATTCGATCTCTCATTGAGACTCAATATTGTGCATTTTTTCGCATGATCAATAATTTTAATAATAAACATTGGCTTAAGCCAATATCAACAGAAATTAATTGGCATAATATCTACAAAATTTGCTGCATACAATATATCACGTCCTCAAAATATGGCGCATATGTTATTTTCAAAATTAATGGTTCAATAGTTGGTTGGATACATTTGATAATTAATCAACTAAAACATTTTTATTGATTGTATCTTCTAAAAATTATTATTCCCACTAAATATCACCTCAAACATAAGCAGGGGCGGAGGGAGACACAGCCCAGGTGGCCCAAAACTTTTTTTTTTAGTATGTAATAGATTTTTTTTTATTAGTACGTAATAGTTTTTGTTCAGCCCAGTTCCAAATTACATAAGCTCATGAAAGTCCAATTGTGTTAGATATTATAAAAAGCAAAAAAAAAAAAAAAAACCCATGTAGTGACCCGATCCAGAATCACCTACTAATCAAAAACTAGCATGCAATTAACCTAATAAACAATAATCAGAGATAACAGCGGAAATAGTCACAAAAATAATGGTTATACAACCCAATCGAAGTCTAGAATAACTCAAAATAAAAAAATACCCATACAACCATATCGAATCAAAACAATACCGATATACTAAACCAACCAGCTACTCAACGTCCTCCTCCTGCTCCTCCTGAGCTGTCCAACCTGAGGCCTGCCCCGTGGGAATGGGGTGTCCAAGAATAAACAAAACCGAGGACGTGAGCGATAAGAACGCCCAGTACAAAAGTATGAGTATACAAACCTATATGAAATGCACATGCTATGATATGATACCAGGGTAGTCAAGAAACAGGAATCACAAAAGGATCTCAACAATGCTCAGTCTAGAGGCGCCAAGTGGATAGTGCCGCGCGGTCCAACCTCTGGGTCACTGCATCCACTACAAGACAGACGTGGACCTAAAATGTCCCGGACCACCGAAGCCCTCCCGACCCGTCGGCCACTGTGTACTCTCGGTGTCCATGCGTCCACAAGACAGGGCTGAGCGGCCCCAAGATATAGCTTATCTCGAAAGAGATACAGCTCAACAGTAAAGGCTATCTCGAAGGAGAATACGGCTCAACATGAAATGCAACGTGCATCATAAAACGTGACATAATAGCATGCATCATATGACATATATCAATGCACCACATAATCATGCAACACATATAAGGATGTATACTCGACCAGGATATCTCGGATAGTACTTTCGTACCTCTATCACAGCAATCCTAATCCACTGGAACCACCAGACAACAGGTCTAATCCAAGCCTATTCATCAAGTGAAAACCATCACTAAACTTATCTACCAGACTTAACTAGATAATCCTGAGATAAATACTGATAAAATTCCAAACCTTCGTCCGTCGCTAGCCCGCTGATGCCGCTAGCTCCCAACTAGAGCACAGCTCTGCTACAAGACCAGCAGCTCCCCGCTAGTGCCCAAATCTCGGAACAAGACTAGAACCTGTCAGAAACGACTGAAATGCTATGGAATTCTCTGAATTGGCGAGTAAAAATGAGGAAATCCGACCACTATTTATAGGCCATGTTCGGATCGTCCGAACCCTCTTCGGAACGTCCGAACTCTTACGTGTCCATCAGCTCTTGACAGCTCATGATCGGATCCTCCGATCATACACTTCGGACCGTCCGAACATGCACGTGTCCATCGACTCTTGACACCTCATGTTCGGATCCACCGAACTCACTTCGGACCTTCCGAACTCTTCGTTGCTACCGAACCATCTTCGGTCCGTCCGATCATGACCACGGTCAAAATTACACATTAAACCTTCTTAATCACCAATAATCCGTTAATTACCCAATTTGGGATTCGGGCTACTACATTCTCCCCCCCTTAAAAAGATTTCGTCCTCGAAATCTAGGCAAGAGAATAAAACACCATTATAATATACTGCAAATATTCTTCATTACAACTGTATAACAATTACATCCCAGGCTGATCTTGGTTCAGCGCAAAAACCTGACCTTGGGCACGAGGTCGAATATTCGAACTATCCACTGCCTGACCCTGTCTCCTCTGCTGAACAGTCGTCTGGGATCCAGAACGAGATCCTGCTCCACCTCGCAGCTGAGGACAATTCTTCTTGAGATGACCCATCTCTCCGCACTGAAAACAAGCTCCTGCGGTTACTCGGCATTGCTCCGATGGATGGTTCTTCCCACAATGCACACAAGCATCCTTCTTCTCACCAAAGCGAACATCACCGCTAGACCTTGATCCAGATCCAGAAGAAGAAGAACCAGATTTCTTGAAAGACTGAGGTCGAGGGCTCAAAGTATGCGAAGGTCTAGAAGAAAAAAATAGCCCTACCACGCTGGAGACTGATCTCTGCCTGGCGACACCGGTTCACCAACCCATCGTAAGAAGTAGGATTATCACAGACGGTGACACGATCAAAAATCTCCTGGTTAAGGCCCTGAAGGAAATGATCGTACTTGGCTTCAGAACTGCCACTGATATGAGGCGCAAAGGGTAACAACTCAAAGAATTTCTGCTGATACTCATCAACAGACATACTACCCTGCTTCAGATTCAGGAGCTCAATCGTCTTGGCCTGGCGAAGGGCTGGAGGAAAGTACAGCTGCATGAACGCTGCACGGAAATTGACCCAAGTCGCTCTACCCTGCGACTGAACTATCGGCGCAGAAGTCGATCGCCACCACCTGCGAGCACGGCCCTCGAGAAGAAAACTAAGGGTCTCCATCTTCTGCTCATCGGTGCACTGGAATGCGCGGAAACAACTCTCCATGCGCTCTAACCAATCCTCCGCATCATCAGGAGTCTCTCCACCAACTAGAGGCTTAGGCCCCATCTGAATGAAACGATGCATATCGAAACGCCTAGGACCATCCCGACGATGACGATGTTCACGATGACGCCTACGATCGTCCTGGTCACCCCAACGACCTACACTTCCCTGACTACTCTCATCACCAAAGTGGTCAGCCATTGCTACAACATAGAATGGGGAAACTAGTAAATTGGTCAACGGAAATCCCAAAACAGAAATCTATATCCCAAAATCGTATGCATGCTCTGATACCATAAATGTAGTGACCCGATCCAGAATCACCTACTAATCAAAAACTAAGCATGCAATTAACCTAATAAACAATAATCAGAGATAACAGCGGAAATAGTCAACAAAAATAATGGTTATACAACCCAATCGAAGTCTAGAATAACTCAAAATAAAAAAATACCCAATACAACCATATCGAATCAAAACAATACCGATATACTAAACCAACCAGCTACTCAACGTCCTCCTCCTGCTCCTCCTGAGCTGTCCAACCTGAGGCCTGCCCCGTGGGAATGGGGTGTCCAAGAATAAACAAAACCGAGGACGTGAGCGATAAGAACGCCCAGTACAAAAGTATGAGTATACAAACCTATATGAAATGCACATGCTATGATATGATACCAGGGTAGTCAAGAAACAGGAATCACAAAAGGATCTCAACAATGCTCAGTCTAGAGGCGCCAAGTGGATAGTGCCGCGCGGTCCAACCTCTGGGTCACTGCATCCACTACAAGACAGACGTGGACCTAAAATGTCCCGGACCACCGAAGCCCTCCCGACCCGTCGGCCACTGTGTACTCTCGGTGTCCATGCGTCCACAAGACAGGGCTGAGCGGCCCCAAGATATAGCTTATCTCGAAAGAGATACAGCTCAACAGTAAAGGCTATCTCGAAGGAGAATACGGCTCAACATGAAATGCAACGTGCATCATAAAACGTGACATAATAGCATGCATCATATGACATATATCAATGCACCACATAATCATGCAACACATATAAGGATGTATACTCGACCAGGATATCTCGGATAGTACTTTCGTACCTCTATCACAGCAATCCTAATCCACTGGAACCACCAGACAACAGGTCTAATCCAAGCCTATTCATCAAGTGAAAACCATCACTAAACTTATCTACCAGACTTAACTAGATAATCCTGAGATAAATACTGATAAAATTCCAAACCTTCGTCCGTCGCTAGCCCGCTGATGCCGCTAGCTCCCAACTAGAGCACAGCTCTGCTACAAGACCAGCAGCTCCCCGCTAGTGCCCAAATCTCGGAACAAGACTAGAACCTGTCAGAAACGACTGAAATGCTATGGAATTCTCTGAATTGGCGAGTAAAAATGAGGAAATCCGACCACTATTTATAGGCCATGTTCGGATCGTCCGAACCCTCTTCGGAACGTCCGAACTCTTACGTGTCCATCAGCTCTTGACAGCTCATGATCGGATCCTCCGATCATACACTTCGGACCGTCCGAACATGCACGTGTCCATCGACTCTTGACACCTCATGTTCGGATCCACCGAACTCACTTCGGACCTTCCGAACTCTTCGTTGCTACCGAACCATCTTCGGTCCGTCCGATCATGACCACGGTCAAAATTACACATTAAACCTTCTTAATCACCAATAATCCGTTAATTACCCAATTTGGGATTCGGGCTACTACAACCCAAGACGCTTACAGAAGCTCAAACCCTCCTCCCAATTCCCAACTCAATACTCATTACGAAGCCAAACGATTTGCGACCAAAGCTCGTCCAAGTGCCTTTCTTTCCTTTCACATACGTTATCTACGTGCAGATTCTCAGTTAGAAATCATTCTTTTTTGTTTCCTCTCATTTATGATGCTAAATTGTTGATCCTCTGCGCCTTCATCAGAAGTCGAATTATTGTTGCTTAGACATGTAGATTGAGGGTTGAATTCTCGAACTTGTGGATTTATGCTGAGTTGATACAACGGTTTGGGAAATGGGTGAAAATGGTTTTATGGTACCATATTGTTACTGGGAAATGGGTGAAAATGGTTTTCTCATCGAATAATTATTTTAAAATTCACACTTTTGTTTGTATCGTAATTTCAAATTTTAACATAAGCATGCATAAACATAAAATTATTATCAAGTTGTTGAGATGCTTGCTACGAGTTATTCTAGGAATATTGAGTGCTCGATTATTTTGGGAAAGCATGAGATATATTTTTTGAAATCAATATAGAGATATATTAAGATCATATATTATTTGTTTATCGAGTATTGTCATGTTATTAATATTAAATTTATGTATGTACTCTATATTATTTGGTTCTAATCTAAATCTAATAATTTTGTTTATATTAGGTTATTTTAATGTCAAATCAAGAGAGAAAGAGGAAAAAAATATTTTATCATTCTTTCAGCCAACAATTGATAATCTAAAAGAGTTGTGTTTGATGAATCTTTCCTTGAACGAGATCCTGGATTGCGTATTTCGATGTTGCAACATCCTGTTAATCATCGTGATGAAATTAGACGAGCTTATATCAAAATGGAGCCATATAAACATAAATTGTCGGAATACCCACGGTCTGAATCAGGAAAGCAGCATCGTCGATTTCAATATACATGGTTTAAAAAGTTTCCATGGTTAGAGTACTCTCCTTCGAATGATGCAATATTTTGTTTTCCGTGCTATCTTTTGGAATTAAGTGAAGCACACCAATCTACATTCACAATTGAAGGGTTTAAAAGTTGGAAACGCGTTAATGATGGAGCAAAGTGTGCTTTTTTGTCTCACATGGGAAGTTCTAACTCGACACACAATAAATCTTCAAAATCTGTTGTTGATTTGATGAATGTCACTAGGCATATAGATGTAGTTATGAATCGAGAAACTTCTGAACATATTCAAAAAAAATCGGTTAAGACTTGCATCAACAATTGAGTGTGTCCATTGGCTTAGTTTGCAAGGATGTGGATTGAGAGGTCATGATGAATCTTCATATTCCCAAAATCGTGGTAATTTCATTGAGATGTTAAAACTATTGGGGAAATGGAATGCTAGTATTGAAGATGTTATCTTAGACAGGGCTCCGGAAAATGCAAAATATACATCACCAGAAGTTCAAAAAGAAATCTTGCATATTATTGGTAATAGAGTCAGAAATAAAATTCGTGATGAAATTGGAGATTCCAAGTTTTGTATTTTGGTGGATGAAGCGAAAGATGTATCTAACAAAGAACAGATGGTATAATTTTGAGATTTGTTGATGCCTATGGTTTTCTGCGGGAGTGTTTTTTTCAAATTGTGCATGTTCATGACACCACAACTGCAACACTCAAGAAAGAAATATGTGATGTCCTCACTGGATATAATCTAGAAATTCAGAATATGCGAGGTCAAGGGTATGATGGTGCTAGTAACATGAGTGGTGCTTTTAATGGATTGCAAGCTTTATTTCTTAAAGATTGCCCATATGCATATTATGTACATTGTTTTGTCCATCGACTCCAACTAGCATTAGTTGCAGCAGTTGAAAAAGAGATCTCTATATGGCTGTTTTTTTTTTTTCAAATTTGACGACTATTGTCAATCTTGTTACATCTTATTCCAAGCGCAATGCCGAGTTACAATCTTATCAAGTTAATGAAATTGCACGTTCTGTTGTTGCCGGTGAACGCGAGACTGGGCGAGGAGCTAATCAGATTGGTACTTTGCATCGAGCAGTAGAGGTGGGCGCGGGTCGGGTTTTCGGGTTCGGGTACCCAAAATTTCGGGTACCCGACAAGTCGGGTAGTAAAATTTACTACCCGACACCAACCCGATTATAATTCGGGTACCCGAAATTTTCGGGTATTTTCGGGTACCCGGCAGTCGGGTACCCGAAAAAAAAAACATTTTTTTAAGATTTTTTTTTGAAAAATTATAATTATTTTTCACATTTCACAAAAAATCATGTCATTATATCGACTTATGACTAGTCATTATATCATATTATGGCTAGAAAATGAAAAACACATGTATTTTTCATATTTAACAAACCCATAAAAAAAAGTAAAAAAAAAAACAAAACTAATTCGGGTACCCGATACCCGATCGGGTATCGGTAAAATACCCGAACCCGAACCCGAAATTTATTTTCGGGTATCGGGTACCCGACGAACCCGTTTTTTAAAAAAATACCCGACCCGATCGGGTTTTACCCGGTCGGGTCGGGTCGGGTACCCGATACCCGAAGAAAAACGCCCACCTCTATCGAGCAGGTACTACACGTTGGAGCTCTCATTTTGATTCTATTTGCAGCTTGATAGATATGTATGATGCAACTATTAATGTGCTCGAAACACTTTGCATCGAGCAGATACTACTCGTTGGATCTCCCATTTTGATTCTATTTGCAGCTTGATAGATTTGTATGAGGCAACTATTGATGTGCTCGAAAACATTATCATTGATGGCACCTCTACTTCAATGTGGGGGGGGTTCATTAATAGTGATGAAGTCTTTTGATTTCATTTTTATTTTGCATTTGATGCATAAAATTATGGGGATCACAAATTTGCTATGCCGTGCCTTGCAACAAAAATCTCTTGATATCATAAGTGCAATGAATTTGGTCTCTACGACTAAAGAACTTTTCCTGATATTGAGAAGTGATGGTTTTGATATTCTTCTTTCGTATGTAAAATCATTTTGCACAAGATTGGATGTCGATATACCAGAGATGAGTTCTCATTATAAGCATTCTAGTCGTTCATGCCAGAAAAAGGATACCATCACAGTTGAACATCACTTTCATTATGATATATTTAATGTTGCAATAGATTTTCAGTTGTAAGAATTAAACTCTAGATTCAGTGATGAGACAGTTGAACTTCTAATTCTCAGCTCTGCTTTGGATCCAAAAGATAATTTTAAATGGTTCAACATTGACAAGATTTGTATTCTCGCCGAGAAGTATTATCCCGAGGACTTCACTGAACAGGAAATGCATCATTTGAGATGTCAGCTACAACATTTTGAGCTCGATGTAGTTTGTCATGAAGATTTTCAGAAAATGTCCACTATCTCAGAATTGTGCGAGGGTTATTTGAAACAAAAAAGTTGCAGCATTATAATTTGATTGACAAGTTGATCCGTCTAGTTTTAACTTTGCCTGTTTCCACGGAAACTACGGAGCGTGCATTTTCGGCTATGAAGCATGTTAAAACAGTTCTTCGTAGTAAAATGAGAGATTGTTTTCTGACAGATTCTATGATTATCTACATTGAGAGAGAGTTTGCTTCAAATATAGACTCAGATTCTATAATTGTGAATATTATTCTTCGAAGAATCGTAGATCACAGCTTCAATATTAAGATTATGTCTATACAGATTATTTGTGTATTTTTTCGTTAAAAAAATAATCTTAGTAATATTATGTCTATGTAATTTGATTTTAGTTCAAATTTGATCTTCATTAAATTTTTTTGCAGGCGATGATAGAGATATAATATTACATTGTCAATGTTTTGTCGGTTTCTGAATCTTACGAGTTCAATAACCAAAATATTGAACATCTTGTTAATGAGAAACCTTTTGAGACTACGATGAACATGTATCATAGTTATGATTTTAATTGTTATGGATTATTTTATTTTCGTTAAAAAAATTTAGCCCGGGCAGATTTCAAATCCTGACTCCGCCACTGAACATAAGGACGCGAGCAGTGGACCTGACCCATATTTGTATTTACCTTTTCATTCCAGAAAATTATATGGATTCAGTCTCAATTCGAACAACTGATAGTGATACCAAATTTAACAATTCAAATATTCTTAAAATCTTATAATCTTGTAATTAATCGATTCAAGAATTTTCTCATTGATATATTTAAGAAGTTCTAGTTTATTGATCAATATAATATTGGCAAAAACTTGTGTGAGACGGTCACACGGGTCGTATTTGTGAGACATAATATCTCTTATTTGGGTCATCCATGAAAAAGTACTACTTTTTATGCTAAGAGTATTACTTTTTATTGTGAATATCCGTAGGGTTGACCCATCTCACGACTTAAGATCCGTGAGACGATCTCACATGAGACCCACTCTATAATATTTTTGCACTATCAATAATTTGTTATATTAGATAGAACTGAGATGCTCAAATCAATCAATCATGTCAAACAATAGAAGTATTTGTATCAATGAACTTTTTATTGGTATAAAATTTTCTAATTTGTAATACCAAAATAGTTACTATATAACATCCTTAAACTTTTGTTTTCGATATCAATAAACTTCATGTTTACAATGTGAGAAAATTTCAATATCAGTTGTGACATTTATTTTATCATATTGATATTGATACCATACCATTTTTGAGAAACTGAGTTTGTGTATCACTCGATTTTATTTTAAAATCTGCTGGACCTGTTGTCTCGATATTAAACTTGTCCATGAGACATAAAAATAACATTAATTCTTAACAATAAATTTGTTGTTTTTTTTCTTCAGAAAAATGCGTATTAAATCTTCGGTGTACTAGAGCTCTTATAAAGCAATTTATTTGTAATAACATACTAGATTAAATAAATATTGTAATTGGATTCAAAATTCCAAATTATCAAACACATCATTTTTTCGTCGGCGCACAATTAGTGATCAATTAGTGATATTTTGAATCCTCAATACATATACAATACATATATGTTAAGTTATAATTATGAAAATATAATTTTGGTGGTAACCTATTTCCTCCACCAACCATGTATCATGCTCGATAGAAATAATACGTACTTCGGGTATATATAATATAGTGATTCGAGATATTCTATTACAATGTATCAGCTATATTCATTCACTATCACATCAAATAGGTGTTTTTGAAAGAATTGAAATTGAAAAATTACATAAATATCTTTCGGTATCTCCTATTCGAAATATAAATAATAGAAAATATATAAATATATATAAATAGAAAAATTAAGATAGCAATCTTAATAAAAAAAATCTGATACATCAATCTTATTAAAAAAAAAAAGCTACATAAACATTTACATTCAAAATCTTATCATAACACAGTAAATTTATGAATGAAAATCATATCATAACACTTTATTGTTAGAGTTAGTCTCATGTGAGACCGTCTCACGGATCATAATCCGTGAGACGGGTCAACCCTACCCATATTCACAATAAAAAATAATACTCTTAGCATAAAAAGTGATACTTTTTCATGGGTGACCCAAATAAGGGATCCGTCTCACAAATATGACCCGTGAGACCGTCTCACACAAGTTTTTGCCTTATTGTTATTTGTTATGGTTTATTTCCTTCTCAATTATATAGATTTTGATTTCTTCTCAATTATATAGAATTTGATCGATTATCGCAGCATCCTAAATAGTAAAATTAATTAAAATCTACGAGATGAAAGTCAGATTTCCACCGACGACAGATAGTTATAAGCGATTGAGTTTGATCTAACCATGATAAACAATAAAATTAATCAAAAACCATGAATTTAAAATTGTTTACAAATTAATCAAAATCTATTTGAAACACATCAACCCAAACATAACCTTAAAAAATCCTGAGAATATAATTTAATCCATTTTTTTTATTTCCTAAACTACGGGTGGGGGCGGGCTCGAACTCGGGGAAAGAGGGTAGCACTAGGACCAAAGTCCGGTCTCTAATATTTAATCCATATTTAACTCTAATATGTTTGTCAAGTTTGTACTTGGCTTGAAAAGCGAATAATATATGTTATATTTTGTTCGAAAACAATATTGTACGTCCGGTAAAAAAAAAACAGAACACGAATGGAAAACAAACTCCCCTATGAGAATAATTGAATTACACGGTTCGGGGTGGAAAATTCGATGCTGCCCGTGCAGGCACTGCCTGCACGGGCAGATCCAAGGGCCAGAAACAAAGGGGTATAATATATATATATAAAGTAAAAAAGGGGCAAAATAAATCACACCAGAGCATGACAAAAAAAACTAATTAAACATCTGCATCTATATATATATATATATATAAGAAACTAGTGAATTATTTTGATCCCTTCTGGTCAGCATGCAATCCAGCAAAATATCCTTGAGGATTGCTTTCAAATGCATCCCTGGAAATATAAGACCCTCCACCGCCTGGAGCATGCATCATCCCCCCGCCGCCGCCACCCGACGGTGCTGTAGACGCACCTCCTTTTGCTCCACCACCACCACCTCCTCCTTTCGCTCCACCAGTGCCGCCGCTGCTACCACCTTTACCTCCTCCTCCACCACCCTTTCCGCCGCCACCACCACCCTTTCCACCACCACCGCCTCCTTTTGAGCCTGCCATAATTTATCTTACTTATCCACGCGAGTAATATATTGTCTTGTAATTATTTTAGGGTAAAATGATCGTAAAGAGACTGATGTATATATATTATATAGGATCCTGCAGGGAGATTGTCATTATATTATTGACACCTATCTCTTGCATGCATGCATATTGCGGTGTTGTACTTGTTCATCCATCGACACATATCTCTTGCATGCATGCATATTGCGGTGTACTTGTTCATCCATCGACACTTAAAATTAAATTCAATTGAATTGCTTACCCCAAATCCGGTAGTCATCCCAGCTCCGATTTGTTTTAAATTTTCTTATTTTCAGTATAATAATAATAATAATAAGGCCTACATAATTGGGGTAGCTTTCCCATTGTTATATAATAATATAGTATAATAATATAGTATAGAATGTAAACTTGTAATTGGCTCAATTATTTCCCATTTCGATATTTGTTGATCCCCGTAAGACAGTACGATGGGATCATGACACAAACGAGGCTATTTGTCAATATTTCTCACATAAAGGATAATTTCTATGTACAAAACAAATAGTATACGATGATTTTGCAAGATATACGTAGGAAGTCTGTCTCAGCCATCTAGCAACAGCACCCACGTCGGCCGTATTCATGGTTCGCTGAAGGCTGTTGGTGTTGAGGAGAACTTGATACAATCGCATGATATGAAGGATGCTGTTGTTGTGGGGTGCCATAGGAGTTTGTGAATATGCGTGTGTCGATGGTTGTTGAGGAGGCTGGTGGTAAGTGGGGGTTTGCACATAAGAAGAAGTGGGTATGTCTGCTGGGTCAGGTTGCTGTTGAGAATATATTGCTTCTGTATGGGTGCCCAACAGACGGATATGAGTCCCTAGAAGTATTTTTATCATCCTGGAAACTAAGACCGGATATCTTCCACTGAACATCGTCAATCATTTCACGACACTGGATATTTCTAGTCATCAGAAAATCACTGCACTGCTGATTTACACCAGATAAAAAAAAAACATACCTAATGACTACTGAATACTGATGATATCAATCCTTCACAACCAAACAGTAAACAATCAGAAAAAAATTTTCGAGAGTAAAAAATTTAATCCAGAAAGATAATTATGCATTGAAACTCTGTCCGCTTAACTAGAGGTGTGAACAATGCCACAGGTCCCAAAAGGAATGATTAAAGCTAAACTTCAGTTTACACACCATTTTGCATTCAGCGACAATTAAGTAATTAAGCAGTTCCATTAAAATTGATAATCATTTAGGTTGAGCTTGATTGATGGATTTGATTTGGAGAGACTGTTTGATTTGAGGAGGGATTTGTGAAAAGAATTTTAAAGGACACACATCTGACTTAGATGGCTTTGAAATTAATAAGAACTAATTCTCCAAATTAACAATATATAATAATAACAATTACCAAATTTAATATTAGAACAAGTCGATTTGATATGCTGAGTCAAGACTCAGCCAAGGAATTAGTCCTAATTTACAAGAGATTAACCTCTTGTCCTAGCATAAGCCAGCCTCAAGAAGATTCAAAGCACAAAAAGCCAAGATAGAAATATTCCACTCCGATTAGGTAACCATGTCACTCCCCACAAATTTAAACATTAACGGTGCAAGTAAAGAAATCAAGATTAGCACAAAACACAAAAAGTTGTCAAGGGAGAAGATGAAGAAAAAATATGGGGGATCGCTTGGGATTCAAAGCTGACAAGTTGGGCTATAAAAGCGGCAACCCCAAGCGCAACAGGCTGTGCACCTGACGCGAATGGTGCATTGGCCTTATGATTTTCTTGTTTAACTAGCGGTGGAACATGTGGAAGCCCTCAGAGAAGAAGAATGAGAGATGATGGCGAACGGGTTGATAGCCACAGCCAAACCAATTAAGGCCATGAGCTGCATGGGTTGATGCGATACAGAAGGCACAATCAGCGATGAAGCCTGAAGGGAGGCTCACATGGCTCAATTCAGCTAATTGCGCAGGGGAGGAAGAAGCTGAGGCCATGGCTGCCAAGGACAACGATGTGAGAAACTGAGACAGCCAGTTGTGCGACGCCAAGGCAACAAGCGCAGGCTATGTGCATGTTTGGGCGACAATGGAGGCCGATCGTGAATGTTGTTGGTTAGTGTAGGTGAAATGATGATCAATAATTTGTTAGGAAATTTCTGAAATAAGTGTTCAAGCAAAGGAAGTTGGGGATTTGAAAACGCATAATTTCTGGAGAAAGTATGGGGAAGGAGGAGGAAAAAAGCGGGACAAAAATCTTGTTTTAGAATTTAGTTACGGAACCACTTGCAAACTTGAGCTTTTTTTAATCATGCCAACGACTTAAATTGTTAAAAGAAGCTGTGGGCCAAATGGTTAATGAAATGAAAATGAAAACGAGTTGAGTTGTATAAAAGAGTTATATATAAGTATTTTGGTATAATGAATAGGGTTGTGCAGTCGGTCTATTCGATTTATAACTAATTTAACCGATTTTATTTTCGGATAAACGATTCGATCCAAATATTCATAGAAACCAAATTAATCGAACCGATTTTCAAATCGACCGACCGAAATAACCGATATTTTAAAAAATGCGAATTTTAACAAAAAAAAAAAATAAGAAAACATTGCAGAGCTCGTAAATAACAAGAAACATAACAAAAAACATGTAAAATCACTGGATGAACGAGCTTCCTTCTAATCTATGAGAAGTTGGACTTCTTTCTAATGTATTTTTAATGTCCATATATAATTTAAATTAATATATATACTAAATCGATTTAACCGAATTTTTCAAATTAAAATCGAAACCGAACCTAATTAATCGATTGTTTAAAATTTCAAAACCGAACTTCCTAATTAAGCGAACTGAATTTCTGAATTAATTCAGTTTAACTGAAATTTTATACACCACTACTAATGAGTCAATGCATGAAGACATTTGTCTGTAGGGATGTAATCGAGTCGAGTCGAGCCGAACTCTTGAATGTTTGAGCTTGGTTCGTTTATAATCGAGCCGAAACTTTATTTAACGAATATATACATAGCTCACGAGCTTATTCAAGCCTTTATCGAGCCTAAACAAACTGAATAAATATGAATTATACATTTAAAGTTTCATTAAATTAATTAAAAAGTAAATTATACATTTAAAGAATCTTCTTATTAAAATTTGTAAATTTTATAATAAATAAATTTAATAGATTTTTCTATATATTTAATAAATAATATGCAAAATCTAAATCAAATATCAAAACTATTATTTTTTCATCTAAAAGATTACTCATGAACTCACTAACGAACATGTTCACGAGCTAACGAACCGAATACTGTAAAGCTTGAGTTTGGTTTGTTTATCTTAACGAGACTTATTAAACGAGCTCAAACGAGCTTTTATTGAATCGAGTTTCGAGTAGTTCACAAACGATTTGGTTCGTTTACATCCCTATTTGTCTGCACCAAAACTTAAAATTAGGCTCAATATTTGGAAAGCCCAAGGGCAAGGAAGAATTTTAGTCGATGCATAAAAGCCCATCAATCATTCAAAATAGTTTTAACAAATTAGATACCGGATGAGATTGTGGGACCGTGTGTTGTAAAGTGGAGAAATTTCCTGGACTATGAGCAAAAAAGGAAAATCGACAACTCACAACGCACAAGTCCTGCAAACTCCATGCAGAATTTCATAATCATAGTTCAACCACTTTTCATATTGTTGTTCAAGATTTTAATTGTTTTTCGTCAACTATTATAAACAATTTCCATTTTTTTCGTCAACTATTATTATAATTTCCGTTTTGTAATTTTCTATTGATTTACATATACATAATCACATTAGAATTATATTTTTCCTAAGTTTCATTGTCATTTCTTTTAGTTTTGGAATTGCTCAAAAGATCATGACAAACTATCAAATTTAATATTCATTTCGCTTGAATTCACAGAAGTTAGATATTTATTATTTTCCAAGCCCGGGAATAAACAAGAGTAACTAAAATTCCCACTTCGTCCATTTTTTGTGCCGTACCTGGTTGGCAACTGTACTATCTGGAGGAAGATTTTGTGGGAAAGTTGTGGATGTATAACCTTGCCTGACAAAATTGGTTTAATTTCGCGATTCTAATAAGCTGATCCTTGATGCTCGAATTGAGCAAATGAATGAAGATGTTGGGATCATTACAATAATACAATGTGAAAACCTCCCAATGGAACATTAATATCAGAAGTTCTTTAAAATCTTCTCGCCTGATACTCCATCGACCACAAGAATTGAAGTGACCTCCTGCAATAAAACCAAATATCATTGTCAATATCTTGCAAGTGTAGTAAGAATGGGAATTTTGACACTAGGAACATGTCGCCAATTTCAGTATGCGTGTGTGTATATATGTATATATATGTATGTATACATATATTTTAAATTTCAAACCTGCAAGAATCACCAGATAAAGAATACATATGTATCAAATGGCTATAAATGCAGCACCAAAATATTTAAAATACGATGGCAATAATGGATATGACATTCAACTATATTATTACCAGGTAATCTTGGGTCTCAACTTGAATATGTCATTGTAAATCCACAAGGTGCTTAAGAAAATCAGCATATTTTGTTTCTCGTCCAACCTTGTATGGTTGCTTCAAAAATCTTAACGCTTACGGCTTACGGCTGCCCAAGAACATTTAAATTTACCACTCCAGGCTTAAAAAGGCTGATAGGCACTAAATGTTGTATTGCCACTCTTTTGCTGTAGACCGAGCTTCTTATTCCCTAGTTATGCTAAACATGTCACTCTCCCAATATGAGTCTATGCTTCAAGCACATTGTACAGTCAAAGTTTGTGCCTTTCGTGGTCAGGCGAAATTTGGGGAACAAAAAACCATTGAAGAGAACGAGGCTAGAAAGCAAGACTGATGGGAGTAGTGATGGTACAAGACAATCATTCACGCCAACAACTACATAATAAATAGTTAATTGATATTTTAATATATTTTGTGTGACCAAATCAAGATTTTAAATCAAGATTGCAATCTTGTGCTAAAAAGAGAAGAAAATATTAACATTTTAGTATTAAAATCCAATCTTGCATGGAAAAGAATACTAATATTTTTAGTATTTGACTATGGTTAATGGAAATAAATCATCATATCAATCATGAGGGGCCAATCAAATCACGACACTTCATCAAATGAAAATGGAAAGAATTTGCATCTTTCGGCTATAAATAGAGGAGCGGAGGGGCAAGGAAAACACAACACAGAAGGCAAAGAAGTAGAGAAGAATTCAAGACGTAAATTCTCTCAACTCAAGCTCTTCAAACTCAAGAAGATCAACGAAGTTCAAGGCGTGATTCAAGGCGTTCATCGTGTTCTTCCTTAAATTAACCCAAATTCAAAAGAATCTTGTTTTTCATCAAATTGAAGATCAACAAATTCAAGCACGATTCAAGGCGTTCATCGCGTTCTTCTCAAATAATATAATGCACCTTCCTTCCCGTCGTCATTATCTTGGGCCAATAAGGCTCCTGCATTTTCATGCGTATTTCCCAGCACACACATAGGTATCATGTTAAATTTTGGAATGTGAGAACAAGTGAGGAAACCAACGAACTTGAGATATGATTTACATCCAGAAATAAATGTTTCAAGGCTAAAAATCTTTCCCTTCGTATCTATCACTTATTCCGGAAAAAAATAAAAACAATTCAAACACTAGAATCCTGAGAGCCTTTTAAACAGCACATCAGACTTTGAGTAGATTCTATGCTACACAGGGAGAAGTAGGATGGAAGAAGCAAAGAATTTGATAAGAATGCTGGTTTCATTATCCAGGGCACTACCAAGGAAAAGATACCATGTTGGAGTGACTCTACGATTTGATTGCACAGAGGAATACAACCACTACATGAACACACATCCACTGACATGACCGCACACTATCAAAGCGACACAGCTACTGCTATAATAAACGGCATTAAGATATGTCTACCTCAGCCATCTGTTTTTGACCACAGAGCACCGCACCAGTGGACTGAGGACTAAATATTCCTCTCTGTAGCAAATGCAGCCCGCAAAAGCAAAGGTCTTAACATAAACAAAATACAAAAACTACAGTTATTCCATATTCTTCCCTGAAACATAAGCCTGATAACCACATGCACATAACCTCGCCCCCCGTCCAACCATCATCTGGCTGGGATAACACTTGCATAATATCAACTCCAGCAGATTTCCACTCTTTAAACCTTTCCTGGAAAGAAAATGCATAAACTTGGCTAACAAAACAACTAAATATAATCCTAAGTGCCTATTTCAACTCCTAAGCTCGAGTGCACGTGAAAAATCCTCAATTTATAAGCAAAATTCTAATACCCGATATGCCATCCTATTAAGGTTTCTAGCACCATAATAGAGTCTGGCGTCAACTCTCTTATCAGCACCAAAGCCTGCTTCAATCAAAGATTGAATTGGGCTGCATGTGATAATCACAGAAGGAAGTAAACAATGGATAGACAAAACGAAAATAAAACATGATCAAATGGTACATTGTTAGGATTAATTTTGCCACAACACAATAGACACTTTAAGCAAGATTGTAGGGATGTCCTTGTAACCCAGAATATCATATTTGTAATAGGTGCACCGTAACAAAATACTTGAATGATCAGTAAAAATTAGTTCACAGAACATAAAATCTCTGGTTAGGCCCATCACGACCAACCACATAATTGTAATTTCCTAAAACTTATAAAAAGGTGAACCTGAAGAAATGTGTTCAGAAACTGCTACAGGAGATTCTAGGCTGCAGCATGCAGGTGCTCCCATGGATGTATGCATGCTCACCTGTCAGTGGGGTATTTAGCAAGACTCTAACTTCATCTAGTCACACAGAAGTATTACTATATGGCGATATTATCTATACCATTTTAAATGATTTAAAGCATGGATTGGCACATGAAACAGAAAGGTCCCACAAAATGCATAGAGATTAAAGGGATTAGGATCGCAGCATATTTACTGATCGATCGCGGTACAAATTTTTGAAAAATAAATCGAAGCTAAGCATGCAAACAATCAGAACCTACATACAGTCAAATGAAAGAAGAAACAATCAGAGACGTCGATTGTTATATTAAAGAGCGATTCGGCGGCGGGGGAGATTTTCACAAGCGGCGCAGGTGTCCAGAGAGTGGTGTCTTGTCCGACGGCGGCGGCGAATACTACGAATCGGCGGCGGAGGTGGTGAGTGTTTGGATAGGGTCATGAGTGGTGGGCGGATGAAGAATTGAGAGCGCCGAGGTGCATGGATACAGAGAGATGAAGTGGGAATTGAGAGATGAATAAGAGCGGACATCTTGGAGTTGTAATATGGTCGAGTTGGTCGTGGAGACTAGAAAGCGCCGCCGTGGACTCAGGCCCGTCGAAGGTAAATGAGTCCAATGATCTATCTCTTTTTTTGGGGTCTAATTTTTTTTTTTTAAAAATATTATTATATATAATTTTAGTTATTAGATAGGTCAAAATTAAGTATGTATTAAATGGAACTTGTTTAGGATTGTTATCGATTTATTCTCTAATATTTATTTGTAGACACGTCTTAATCGACTCCAGTCGTTGTGTCGTCTTTAGGTTTGATTGAAAGACCCGTGAGGATCTGTAAGTTTATTTTTTTTGTATTTGCTTTGTTCGGACTTCTAATTTTTTATTGTAGTTTTTTACTTTCTTCGGAGATTTATGTGTTATCTATAATCTACTCGTTTTTACTGAAATTTTGATGGATGTAATGTTTATCCAGCTTTCAAATGTTCATATTGTTTATAAAATCTTGTTGACTGTCCCGATCACAGTAACAAGTGCAGAGCGAAGTTTCTCAAAGATAAAGCTCATCAAAACCTTTCTCCGATCAACCATGTCATGAGAAAGATTGAATAGATTGACTATGTTATCGATGGAGAAATAAATTACTGAATAACTTGATTATACAAACTTGATTAGTATTTTTAACTCTAAAACTGTTAGAGGGGTTGTTTTTTAGTGATCATTTTACACATGTTTGATATTTTTATTCCTTTAGTTTTTTATATTATATTTGACGTATTGATTTAATTTGAAAAATTGCTATAGAACGAAAAAATATATGAATATGTATTATGATTCGGATGTCTTTTTTTAAAAGTTAGATTAGACCTAAATATTGTTAGGTTAAGTCATGCGTGGACTGTGGTCGTTGAATGTGGGGAATTGTTCAGGTGCGAGAACTCGAGCTGCTGTGGACCTTCTCCGGGTGGCATGTCTGATAAGTGTGGGACCCGTTTTGTCTCTTTTTTTAAAATGAATATATCAAGTGATCCTAAATTTTCTAGATAAAATCCGTTTCAAAACCAGAAATCACTTGAAGATATTGTACCAGATGTGGACCGTTCTTGCCGTGCTAACA
Source organism: Primulina eburnea (assembly GCF_022965805.1). Taxonomy (NCBI): domain Eukaryota; kingdom Viridiplantae; phylum Streptophyta; class Magnoliopsida; order Lamiales; family Gesneriaceae; genus Primulina; species Primulina eburnea. The sequence goes on along the minus strand of NC_133106.1, from coordinate 31,818,620 downwards.
TAATCATGAGTGATTTCATAAATTTTTGTAATTGCATCAATTTTTTTATTTTTATTTTTGTAATTAATTCGTGAATAAGGGTAGTCTTATAATTCGATATTGGTATGTAGCAAGATAGTATAAACATTTATTATTGAATAATAAAATATAAAAGAGATAATATAATGATTATCAAAATTTAACTAGACATCACGACAATTTCACAATGTGTGATATATCCTGTTATCTTTTTAATTTACTGAATAAATAAAATTAATATACTAGTAAAGTACAAGAAATATAACAAAAAAATCGTAGTTTGAATTCATAATGTGTGATATATCCTGTTATTTTTTTAATTTATTGAATAAATAAAATTAATATGCTAAGAGTATTACTTTTTATTATGAATATGGGTAAAATTGACCCGTCTCATAAATTATGATCCGTGAGACGGTCTCACATAAGACCCACTCTAAGAGTAATAGGTAAAGATTTTTTTTAATCACCATCCAAAAAAAAGATTATTTACTACCTAATGCAAATTAAGAACTGCTTCCATATTCATCTTTTTCTATGTATATTTTTATAAAGTTTGACAGCTCATTCCTATTTTCAAAAAACTATAATATGTGAAAGAATATGATAATAATAAATTAAATTATTTGGAAAAAGAAAAACAAATGACAAAAATTAATTCCCCGAGCATAGTCATTATATTATTTAACTATGGCACTATCGCTAATGACCAAATGCACTTCACTCCCCCGCCACAGCTTTCGATCCTCGTTTTCTTCACCTCGCAGAAGAAGTTTCAGTGTATTATCTTCATTGACAATGGAACCTCCATCGGCGAAGAAAGTGAAGCATGAGATGGAGATGTTTGGGGACCTCAGGGTCGACAATTACTATTGGCTTCGTGACGACTCTCGCTCCGATGCAGAGGTTCTTGCTTATCTCAAGCAGGAAAATGCTTTTGTCGATCATGTCATGTCTGGTTCGTGCGATCCATTGTTTATGTTCTTTAAACAAACACTTGCTATTCGTTCTTATGGTCTGATGTTTTTTTAACAAAAAAAAAAGTAATTCTTGGTGTTCTTCTTATAATGCTTTGGAGAGATAGGCTGATTATTCCAGTGTGTCTGACTGTTTGTTTAGGTGGGGTTTTTGTTCAATGGAGAAGAATGAATAAAATAACTGAATGTCGCTAATCATCTGGAAGCCTTTGTATTTCTTTGTTCGCATATAAGAGTATATTAATATTATGAAAGCTTCTTCCGAAGAAGGTCAATTTGATTCTGAATCCAAACTTTTTGGGATATATGGTTTAGGTTTTTTTGATAGTTGGGATGAATTCGGTTCCATTAACCTATTTTTGTGTTGGTCTTTTCATATCTGGGTTTATATCTGTTTGATTTCTTCTTGCTCAGGAACCAAACAATTAGAAGATCAACTATACCGTGAGATAAAAGGTCGGGTAAAAGAAGACGATATATCTGCTCCCTTGCGTAGGGGATCTTACTATTACTACAAAAGGACCTTGGAGGGTAAAGAATATGCGCAACATTGCCGCCGCCCGGTTGCTGATATTGGCAGACCTGCTTCTGTTCATGACACGATGCCAACTGGACCAGATACACCTCCAGAACATGTCATTCTTGATGAAAATGTCAAAGCTCAAGAACATGGATTTTATGTCATTGGTGCTTTCAAAGCAAGATCTCCTTAATTTTTCATCTATGTTTTTCATTGAGTTTCAGCTTTGTCCTTGGTTGCAGTTTTTCTTCTGACTGTCCCCCCTTCTTTCTCATTTTTCTGAAACATTGTCTTCAGGTTAGCCCAAACAATAAATTGGTAGCTTATGCAGAAGACACTAAAGGAGATGAAATCTACTCAATTAATATCATTGACGCCGAGTCTCAAACACCTGTTGGGAAGCCTTTAGTTGGAGTTACATCACAAATTGAATGGGCTGGTGACAATGCTTTACTTTATATTACTATGGATGAGATCCTCCGTCCTGATAAGGTAAGCATTTAAAGGCTGATTTTGTTATGTGGAAATATTGGTGAGTTATGTTACTCATCACTCTTAATGACCCCAACAAATTTACTCCACCATAAAAATAAAAGTTTCTCTCTTTTTTTTATCCTTATATGCAAATTTATAAATTTTAGTCACATCATACTGCGTGCCCGAGCAAATCAAGAAAAAAAACAAGTATCATATGAACCTAGCACCATCAAAATATGCGACACAATTAATCTGGAAAACTAGTAGTAGTCGCTGGGAAATATAAATATATGCATCTAAGTACAAAAACTTTAATCCTGAACAAAGCACGGTCCACATCTGGTACAATATCTTCAAAGGTCAAGTTATTCCTGGCTGTCCAAATAGCATAAACCATCGCAGTGAAAGCAAACATATGAGCTTTGTTGATGATAGAGGGGCGATATATGCACATTTTGAACCATTCGAGGGTAGCTCTAATGCTAGACATTGAGTAATGAATATGAACCAAAATCTGATCCTTGCTCCAAAACTGTCAACAAAAGTTGCATTAAAAATAAAAGGGATCAATAGATTCATCACAACTAGAGCAAATAACACAACTTTTGTCCTGAACAAAAAGAAGTTTGTCCTTAGTGAGAAGCTTTCTTTTGGCACAAAGGCATAAAATGAATGCATGTTTTGGCAGCACTCTAGAACTCCAAAAAGCTGCTGGCCCGAGCAATCGAGACATAGGCAAGGCGGGAGTACTGAAGAAGATATGAGACTGGCCAGAAGAGCCTGAGAACCATTCAGCCGTTAATGAGGTAGCATCAAGAAACAACAATATAACCATTTTTTTATGGGAAGTATTTTCTTCGTTAACGGTGATCCACATGCCTCGGTTCCCAGTGCCTAAGGTCCATATTAACAAGGTATGTGCAATGTATCCACTTGACTCAAATAGAGTCATTTTTTGAGTAAATATCCCAAAGAACACTACACAACATCATCTCATTTCAAATGCGAAGATCCCGAAGACCTATATCCCTTGCGCTCTTAGGTGAACACAAAGATTGCCAAGGGATAGGAGGGAGCTTAGAGTTCCAAACAAATCCGCCACAGATTGCATAACATTTATCAATAATACCATTAAGGATGGGCAAAATAGACACCCAGAAGCACTCCACGCCCTGAAGAACATATTGGATGAGATCGATTTTCCCCGCATAAGAGTCTTGTGTGACCAAGCGCTCATCTTTCGAATAAGAATATCACTATGTGTGCCGTAATCAACGGATCTCAGTTTTACAGTGGCAAGGCGGATCCCAAGGTTTCTCTTTTTTTCTTATTGCATGCGGCCTGCGTTGGTGTAACTTGTTCTCGCATCACCTATTTTTAAAACGTCCATGTAAAAATTATCCGCCAATTGTGTTGAGACCATGAAATGCATGGGCGCTACCTCCATTTTACTCTAGGAAAATATTGCAATCCTAAAGAGTCCACCAGCTCACAGTTCAATAGACATGTCAAAACAAGCTATCTTTTTTGGCGGGTCGAGAAATTACCAACCAACCCACCTATTTTAGGTGGCAGGCCTGTCATTTTGGTGGGTTGGGAAATTGGCAACCTGAGCCACCTATTTTATATGGCAGGCGCAGGGGGTTTAGGCCATTTTGACATTTCTAGCGTTCGATAGTAAAATAGTTTGGCTTTTTGGTAGATTATGCTCCTATTTCACGTGTTTGTGGGGAACCAGACTATGGAGATTTGGTATTGATTGTTGTAATTACATGTTTAGAAAATGAAAATGTTTTAGAAGACATGGAGAGATGTTATTGGCCTATCTACTTATTCTTGCTCTGATTCATGATAGGTCTTATTTGGGTTTGTCAGCCTTCTATTATAGAGAAGCTATCCTGAACGAGTTCCCATTCTGCAGATAATCTTCCACAGTTCCACCTAATGTACTGATTCTTCTAGTTGATTGATCCTCAGACAGGCCTGAACAACTATGAAGGATAATTATAGGTAAGGAAAATTAAGTGAAGCCAAAAACTCTGAGATAGTTATAGGTAAGGAAAATTAGTGAAGCCAAAAACTCTGAGGATAAAGTCATCCATTGAAAACAAAATCCATTACCAAGAAAGTAAGACAATTTTTATTGGCTAATCATTTTGATGCGTCAAACTTCAGTTAGCAGTTAAAAACTTGGCATATTCCCAATCTGAGTGCACTCTTCACTTGTTGGAGCTTGATATTAATTGGTTCAAATGATTGGAATGGCCAATGAGATAATGGTAGATTGAAATAATAATTATTGTGCAGTATCAAATGCTTTTATTTAAATACTTATTGGGGCGCATATAAAATGCCTGAAGTCGACGTTTGTTTCTCCCAATGGAAGCATGATAGGCCCTGTTTGGTTGGGCTCAGGAGTTCATCTCAAAGCCCAATCATCGCATGGCTACGAGATTAAAATATCTTTATCCACCTTTTTCCCATACTTTTACCTACTCTTACTGCATATTTCAAATTAACTATGTCAAAACATAAAAATTGCAAATTAATTATTTTCTCTCTCTACTTTTTATGCCAAGCATTATACTATTTCCTTTTTTACGCATCAAATCATCATTCAAAATTTTATCCAATCGTTATCTCAAAAAAAAATATTAATTTTTTTAGTTTAGTCACATTGAAAGCTCAACCAAATACCAACAAAGCAGGTCCCTTTTCGTAGGGCTGTAAAAAAGAATAAATCTTAAAAGAACTAATAATGAAAAAAGGGCACTTCTATTTGATCTGGAGAGTGGTAGGCATTGGTGGATGTAGATGAACAGGAAAAGAGAGCCTGAGGTTTGATGATTGGATGCAAGCAGGGATGTTGGTGTTGACAAAGATTTTGTTTGAGGGTATAAGAGAGCTGAAAACTTCAAGTGGGAATGGACCAGGGGTGGAGAGCTGTGGTCACAAGTTGGCGGCGGACATGTATTGGACAGGTCTTTAGGATAATACGGCGATGAGGTTTGTAGGACTTTGATTTGTTTCCGAATTTCTGAAACTGAGCCTTGTAGCCTAGTGATGGAATTGGGGATTCCAATATTTAAATGAGAAACGAAAACTGAAAAAAAGGGGACGCCTTGCATGTATTCAGGAATCGCAATTTGTTTAGCCATACAAAACATAAACATGGCGAAGGAGCCTCGCTTCCTTAATGCAAAACATAGATTTTTCCTGACTGCTTTACCTAAAACCAAAGTAACAGCTCATCTGTTTGTTTTTAATAATTGACATCTACTCACCGTGTATTAATTTTGGCAGGTTTGGTTACATAACCTGGGGACTGAGCAATCTTCAGATTCTTGCCTGTATCATGAAAAGGATGACAGATTTTCTCTAGATCTTGCTGCTTCTGAGAGCAAAAATTTTCTGTTTGTTGCATCTGAAAGCAAAATGACAAGATTCGTCTTTTACCTTGACATTTCAAAACCTGAAAATGGGCTAATCATTTTGACACAGCGTCTGGATGGCATAGAGACATCCGTAAGTCATCGTGGGAATCATTTCTTCATTAAGAGGAGAAGTGAAAAATGTTATAATTCTGAGTTACTTGTTTGCCCACTGGATAATACATCAGATACTACAGTAATTCTTCCTCACCGGTCAAGGTAATAATACAGATAGTCACAACTCTTTATTCAACTGAACCATATGCTTGAAATTTGTTAATTTCTAAGTTTCGTACAAAATAACTATTGAATTAATTGCTAGCTGATTGCATGGTCCTCTAGTTGAGTTTTAGACTGTGTACATCACTAAAATCTAAACTCTAGTTGAGAAGAAAAAAAAAGTGAAACACCTCAAAAGTTGTCAATTGGATGACAAAAAAAGTTAGAATTTCTGTTGTAATGACATAACCAGTATCCT